>NC_054882.1:90000-265000 GCF_018320785.1 Cheilinus undulatus
CATGGAGCCCGTGTTGGTGAGGCTAACTGAGTAAACAGCCTCATGGTGGGGTGTTACTGGTGGCTCTGGAGTTTAGATTTAACAGGTAAAGGTGCTCAGGTAGGTGACATGTTTGAGAAAAACCTGCTGAGCTGACATTTCCCTAGCCTTACTCTCTTTACAGATAGCGTCACACCAGCCCCCATTTAAATATGACCAGTTTCCAGTTTTATCGGGTCAAACTAACACCTAACTCCCTATAAACCGGATTATATGAAATAAAACACTTCTGGTAAATGTTCGGCTCAGTTCGGCGGAGTCTAGCTGACCACAGAGGGTTAAAATGAGGGGAAATCTCAGCTGTTTACGTCCGGTCACGCCGTCTGTTGCCGCCCTCTCTGGCTGTAAAACGATCAGAATAGAGGCTGAAATACTGCAGACGAATCATTACACACTAACTTTTAGTACTGTGGGCTGGTGTAACACCAAACTCATCCCAGTGACTCTGCTGTCTTTGGTATCGAGCGGTGGGACTCAGCCCTGGTCCACCATGTTAAAAATACCCTAGCAGGAGCCACAGTCCAGACCTGGGGGTGTGAATGTAATCATCACTAACATTTATATCATCAGAGCATGCAGAGGGGTTGGTGGCACTCTCCTTTCATCATTAGTCCTCATCTATAGTCAGATTATTGTGGGTTAACAACCCAGTTTAAACCATTAACCTATAGCCCCATTGTAAATGCTTAAGTTCTTGTCAGCTGTCAGGTAAGCTTTGATTCCTCTGACCACAGAACAGTTTTCCATGTTCCCTCTGACCACAGAACAGTTTTCCATGTTTCCTCTGACCACAGAAAAGTTTTCCATGTTTCCTCTGACCACAGAACAGTTTTCCATGTTCCCTCTGACCACAGAAAAGTTTTCCATGATTCCTCTGACCACAGAACAGTTTTCCATGTTTCCTCTGACCACAGAACAGTTTTCCATGTTCCCTCTGACCACAGAACAGTTTTCCATGTTTCCTCTGACCACAGAACAGTTTTCCATGATTCCTCTGACCACAGAACAGTTTTCCATGTTCCCTCTGACCACAGAACAGTTTTCCATGTTTCCTCTGACCACAGAACAGTTTTCCATGTTCCCTCTGACCACAGAAAAGTTTTCCATGATTCCTCTGACCACAGAACAGTTTTCCATGTTTCCTCTGACCACAGAACAGTTTTCCATGTTTCCTCTGACCACAGAACAGTTTTCCATGTTCCCTCTGACCACAGAACAGTTTTCCATGTTTCCTCTGACCACAGAACAGTTTTCCATGTTTCCTCAGTCCATGTTAAATGAGCTTTGGTCCAGAGAAGACGGACCACGGTGTTTCTGGATCCTGTTCACATATGGCTTCTTCTCTCCATGATCCAGCTTTAACTGTCATTGGTGGATGGCACGGCCAACTGTGTTGACAGACGATGATTTCTGGAACGTTCCTGAGCCCATGCAGTGATTTCAGGACAGAATCATGCAGTGGCCCCTGAGGGCCCCTGAGGGCCCTTCATTCTTGTCCTTTACTCTTAGAGATTTCTCCAGATTCTCTGAATCTGTTGTTCTCTTTCAAAGTCTGAGCTGTTTTCTGAAATTGTTCCACAACTTTAAGTTGCAGTTTTTCTCAGATTGTTGATCCTCTGCCCATCTTTACTTCTGAGAGACTCTGTCTCTCTTGAATGCTCCTTTTATACCCAGTCATGTGACTGACCTGTTGCTAATTAACCAAATTAGTTATGATTAGGGGTGCACCGATCGATCGATCGATTGGCCGATTTCCTTAATTTTGGGGGATCGGCAGTCAGCCGATACTTACATATGAAACCGATCTTATCCACCGATCTTATCTGCCTCTACCTACTAAAATGTGAAAAATAAAAGACTAAAGTACTGATATAATTTAGTAGTTTGGACAGCAATCCTCTAAACTTTTCATTTATATTTGAGAGAACTACCTCATGTGCAGTTAAAACAACAAGTTTGTATTGTTTCACGGGTATTGTTCAGTGTTTTTCAATAAAATAAGATTGAAACATTGAAGGTGTATGCTGGCAGTTAGAAAAAAAAACAAAATTTGGTATCAGCCAAAATCGGAATCGGCAGGTCAGGCTTTTTAAAGATCAGTGATCGGCCAGAAAATTGCAATCGGTGCATCTCTAGTTATAATGCTTCTCCAGCTGTTTTTTATTAGTAATACGTACTTTTCGAGCCTTTTGTTGCCCTGTCCCAACTTTTTTGAGACATGTTGCTGCCATCAAATTTAAAATGAGCCAATTATATGTTTCCTGAAGTTAGGGCTGAGCAATTAATTGCAAATGAGATTAAATCGCAATATGGCCTGCTGCAATTTTCAAATCGCAGACCGTGCAGTATTTCTTTAACTTGAAATTTGTGACAAAATGCCATTTTTTTTGCAGCAGAGCATTTATTTTTTTACATTTCATGCAATAATTGTAGTGGCAAATTTTTAGAATAGTATACAAAAAAAATCTTTTTTTTTCATTTTTGTATGTTTTTCTTGTTGAATATGAGAATTATATTAAAATTATCATTCCCTTTATTTACAACAATGCATATCCAATTTGCAAAATGAGTCGAAATCATCACAATTACATATTTTTTCCATTTTGGAATTCAGGTTTTTTATTGGACTTCCTGCAGGCATGGTTACAGAGTGCTTTGCTTCAGGACAGATTCTTAAACATACATTCCAGAAGCAGACTTCAACGCCTTAATCCAGAGAGACATTAACACATATGTTACCATTTAGAAATGAAAATACGTACCTTAACATTAACCATAATCAAGTTACAGGGATTTTCTAAAATTGCAAGACTCTTCATAACAGGAGACCAGCACGTCAATTTTTATCCTCCACCTTTATGTAATCCCAGAAGCTGTCCCAAGGGGTCGCCCCCTCCCCCCAGCTATCATTTAGCCTACCTAACATGCATTCATAAGATGCAGTTTCAGTCATTGCACTGACCCATTCCTTCACTTGTGGGACGTTTGATGTCTTCCAATGTCTCAGAATAACCCGGCAGGCTGTTATTGTGCCCACAATAATGATAGAGAACTCACGTTTGGATATATTGGTATTAGAGATTTATCCCCCAATAAGCAAAGTCCTGGGTTTAAAGGAATTTCCGAACCATGCTAATTGCTTAAAATGTTTAGAATCTGAGTCCAGAGGGGTCTGACCAAAGAGCAATCCCAAACACAGTGAAAGATTAGGGACCTAAAAAATAATCGCATAGTAAATCACAGTCAGATTATTCTCTACATTGTTCAGCCCTGAGATGCTAAAATGTCTCAGTTTAACATCTGATTTATTGTTTCTGTTCTATTGTGGATCAAATCTGGGTTTATGAGCTCTGACAATCATTGACTTCTGTTTTATTTACATTTCACACAGCGCCCCAGCTTTTTTGGAACTGAGGTTGTAGGATGTGTCAACTAAATCCCAGCAGGTACTGGTATTTTGTGTACCCACAGGCTGAAGCAGAGGAAGGCTGCTCCAGTTATCATGCTGGGTTTGTAAATGTGCTGTAATGAGGTTTTGATTCATGGTTTTGGTGGGACTTCCAGGACCAGCTGAGTCCACCTCTGGGGAAAGATGGCTTCCCAGCCAAACCCGCCGTCCGTCTTGAGGGAGTTCTGCCCGCTCTACTACCTGCTGAACGCCATCCCAGCTAAGGTACTGACCCGTTCCAGACCAGACCAAAACCAAAGCTGAAACTGAGCTGCAGGACTCGTGATGATGATGAAGATAAATCCTCCTCTTCCTCCCTCTCTCCCTGCAGGTGCAGCGGGGGTTCAGGTCGGTCCTGGTCTACCTGACGGCCCTGGACAGCAGCGGTGACTTCCTGGCGGTGGGCAGCAGCATCGGCATGCTCTACCTGTACTGTCGCCGCCTCGCACACATGAACAAGTACAGCCTGGAGGTCAGAGCCGTTCTTCTTCTGTGGTGCTCAGTCCTCCACCTGGTCTGGTTTGGAGCTGTGCTAACGGCCTGCTGCTGTGTGTGTTTGTAGGGGAAGAGCGACGCCATCACCGCTGTGAAGCTCCTCAGCTGTTTCGATGACCTGGTTGCCATAGGAACGGCTTCAGGTCGTGTGGCGGTCTTCCAGCTGGTGTCTCCACTTCCTGGTAGAAACAAACAGGTGAGAAGTTTGACAGGTGAGCTAACGAGAAGTACACAGTTTGATACTGACATTTTGAGCTTGTTAGCTTTCCACGGTGTAGCGCTGATCCCTCTCTGCCTTCTTTCTGACTGCAGTAGAAACTGGTCTGTGTGTTTTATGACCAATGGATTTAAGTTTATTGTTAGAAATCCAAACAGAAGAAATCAGCTGTTTCTAATTTCCTCTTAAAAAAAAACAGAAAATAACACATGTAAAACCTGCAGGCGCTCTTTGTTCTGATCAAAAAAGTTAGATCAAAGTACCCAACGCTGGTGATGTGACATTCTTTCTTCTCTCTATGTATAACCTGCTACAGGTGATGTGAAAAAAGAATGTTACAGCCCCAGTGTTCCTTTTTGATCTTCCTGTTTCCATTAAAAAAACTGAGATGAAAAGGTTTGGTTTTTTTCTTCTGATCAAAAAGACAGATAAAAGAATGGAACGTTGTTGATGTAACATTCTTTTTTAGTGTAAGAAGTGCTTCAGACGTGAAAAAAATCAAAATGTTACATTGGCAGTGTTCTGTTCTTTGACCTCCCTATTTTAACAGGGAAAAAATTTTAAGATGGAATTTTTTTTAAGAGAAAAGAGTTAAGAATATAACACTGGGACTGTAACATTCTCCTTTTACTCTATATGAGACTTGGTGCAGGTGTGTAAAAAAGAATGTTATAGCTTCAGTGTTCCATTCTTTGATCTTCCTTTTTCACTAGAAAAAAAACAGGAATGAAAATGTTGGTTGTTTTTTTTCCTTCTGATCAAAGAAGAGTGATAAAAAAAATGGATCGCTGCTGATGTAACATTCTTTTATTCTATATGTATAACCTGCTACAGATGATGTGAAAGAAAAATAATTCTACAGTCCAAGTTCTTTGATCGTCCTGTTTTGATCGGAACAAAAAAACAAAAACAATAAGATAAAGAAAATAATAAGTTTCCCTTCTCATCAAACAAGAGAGGTGCAAGAACAAAGCACTGGTGATGTAACATTCTTTTTTATATATATGTGACCTGCTGCAGGCAAGGGGAAAAGAGAATGCTACAGCCTCAGTGTTCTGTTCTTCAATCTTCCCTTTTGATAAGAAAAAAATAAACTGAGATGAAAAAGTTTAAACAATCAATGAACAGCATGTTTCTTGATTTTGGATTTCTCATCTAAAATTAAAAATCTGTTGGCTGTAAAATACACCAACCAGGAAGTGATGTCATCTCCCCTGTTAGTGAAGCCCACTGCACCATGGGAAATAACCATGGCAGGTTTAGATTTGCTATGAGTGGAGTGTTTGTGGAAAGAGTATTTATTCAGCACTGGCATCCAGGAACATTGCGCCGCTTTAGCCGTCCAGGCAGGGATGGGACGGACGTGGTGACATCAGGTAGAAGAGGTCAGGAGCTAACATTCCTCTCTCTCTCTCTCTCTCTCTCTCGCTGTAGTTGAGGCGTTTCGATGTGGTCGGCCTCCATAAAGGCTCGGTGACCGCGCTGGCGTGGAGCACAAACGGGATGAAACTTTTCTCTGGAGACGATAAAGGACGAGTGGTGTTCTCAGCGCTGGACCTGGACCAGGTGAGCCTGTAAACACACACCTGTCCAACCAAAGCTCTCAGTCCTACTATCAGTCGTACTATTACAGTTAGTTACTGTGTCAGAGAAAGGGCAGCTCTGATGTCTGACACATAAATGAGTAAAATAATGTTAAAGCTGTGGCTGGTTTGTGTTTCCAGGGTGTTTGTAAACCCGTGCTGCTGCTGGAGGAGTCCTCAGGTGTGGTTCAGATGGAGTACAGCCATCAGGTGCTGCTGGTCTCCACTCAGCACAGATCTCTGCTGTACTGCACACAGACACAGGAAGTCCTGCAGCTGGGCACCAAGCCCCGCAAGAGGTACAGAAAAGTCTGGCATTCCTTCATTTTCATGATATTTAGGCCAAATTATTCATGGAAGTGTTATTGGGGACTTACAGTCTTATCCTGGCATCGTCAGACCTGAACATTTCTGCCAGACCTAGCTCTGTCAGCGTTTGTGCATGGTCTCAGTGTTTTTGCTTTGACACTGTTGTTTTTATGGTTGCAGCAGTGGCAGGTTTGGAGCATGCTTCCTGCCGGGGCTCTGCAAACAGAGCGATCTTCAGGTGTTTGCTGCTCGTCCCGGACTCAGACTGTGGAGGTCTGATGTCAGAGGACAGGTGGAGGACACCAGGGTCCTCAAACCGCTCTTCAATGCACAGGTACACGCCTACAGCAGCTGCCATGTCTGTGTCCATACCATTAATGTTTGAAGCTGAAGATATTTAGATTTTCACCTGTTAGAAGCAACATCATTGACATTTCTTTCATCCGTCTTCAAACCTGGATCAGATCCCTCAGTTCGACCTGTTTCCTCGTCCCGGTCCAATCGGAGCGTACCGCCCAGCAGACAGACAGCTGGGTCTGCTCAGCTGTTTCCTCAGAGAGGGCTGGATCCTTAGCTGGAACGAGTACAGCCTCTACGTCCTCGACTGTGTCAATGAGGTATGGGTAACACTTCACACGCTGGGACTCAGGATTTAAGTTCTCTCCTAAATTTCTTTGGCAGCTCTGCAACCCTCTGAAGTCCCGTCAGCTCATAGACCTGAGACTGGAGCAACAGCTCCATCTAGTGTTGGGCCGCTGCAGGACAGCTAAGACACAACACTGAACTGACCTGAGGGCCTGAAATAATTAAAAAAACTCTCAATAGGCTCAATAAACAGTGTTCAGGTGCCAGCTTGCAAGGGCAACAATAATCAGTTAATTCCACATTTAAAGTGATTTCAATTAAAAACAGACAATATTCTATAACAATATTATTCATAACTGATGAGTGCTACTTTATGGTTTTAGGTGATAATCGGGGCGTTAGAGAGCAGTGGAGACATCGTGTCTGTGTCCTGCTGTGATAATGAGATCTTCATCCTTAAAGGAGACAGAGACATCATCCGTCTGTCCAACAGCCCCGAGGGTCTGGCCTCCAACTGTGAGTACAAACACAAAATAAAACCCTTTCAGTGATCAGGCTGTCACTGAAGCTCTCCATCTGGTGGAGAGGGAGGGATCCTCCCTTAAAGAACAGATGCTCACAAACAAGATGGCTACCTGGGGCCAAGACAAACGTTTTTAGCTCCCAGCACATCAGCTAGTTGGCCACAACTCTCCACTGTCACCTTTAGGGGAATCCATGAGTAACATGCATTAAACAGAGTCCATATAAAAACATGGTGCATAAAAACGAGATAGAATCCTGTCATCAGTTAAAACCAGATAGAATCCTGTCATCAGTTAAAACCAGATAGAATCCTGTCATCAGTTAAAACCAGATAGAATCCTGTCATCAGTTAAAACCAGATAGAATCCTGTCATCAGTTAAAACCAGATAGAATCCTGTCATCAGTTAAAACCAGATAGAATCCTGTCGTCAGTTAAAACCAGATAAATTTGTGTCATCAGTTAAAACCAGATAGAATCCTGTCATCAGTTAAAACCAGATAGAATCCTGTCGTCAGTTAAAACCAGATAAATTTGTGTCATCAGTTAAAACCAGATAGAATCCTGTCATCAGTTAAAACCAGATAGAATCCTGTCGTCAGTTAAAACCAGATAGAATCCTGTCGTCAGTTAAAACCAGATAGAATCCTGTCATCAGTTAAAACCAGATAGAATCCTGTCATCAGTTAAAACCAGATAGAATCCTGTCATCAGTTAAAACCAGATAGAATCCTGTCATCAGTTAAAACCAGATAGAATCCTGTCATCAGTTAAAACCAGATAGAATCCTGTCATCAGTTAAAACCAGATAGAATCCTGTCGTCAGTTAAAACCAGATAGAATCCTGTCATCAGTTAAAACCAGATAGAATCCTGTCGTCAGTTAAAACCAGATAGAATCCTGTCGTCAGTTAAAACCAGATAGAATCCTGTCGTCAGTTAAAACCAGATAGAATCCTGTCGTCAGTTAAAACCAGATAGAATCCTGTCATCAGTTAAAACCAGATAGAATCCTGTCATCAGTTAAAACCAGATAGAATCCTGTCATCAGTTAAAACCAGATAGAATCCTGTCATCAGTTAAAACCAGATAGAATCCTGTCATCAGTTAAAACCAGATAGAATCCTGTCATCAGTTAAAACCAGATAGAATCCTGTCATCAGTTAAAACCAGATAGAATCCTGTCGTCAGTTAAAACCAGATAGAATCCTGTCATCAGTTAAAACCAGATAGAATCCTGTCGTCAGTTAAAACCAGATAGAATCCTGTCATCAGTTAAAACCAGATAGAATCCTGTCATCAGTTAAAACCAGATAGAATCCTGTCATCAGTTAAAACCAGATAGAATCCTGTCATCAGTTAAAACCAGATAGAATCCTGTCATCAGTTAAAACCAGATAGAATAGTGTCATCAGTTAAAAGAAGATAGAAGAGTGTCATCAGTTATAACCACATAGAAGCCTGTCATCAGATAAAACCAGATAGAATCCTGTCATCAGTTAAAACCAGATAGAATCCTGTCATCAGTTAAAACCAGATAGAATCCTGTCATCAGTTAAAACCAGATAGAATCCTGTCATCAGTTAAAACCAGATAGAATCCTGTCATCAGTTAAAACCAGATAGAATCCTGTCATCAGTTAAAACCAGATAGAATCCTGTCATCAGTTAAAACCAGATAGAATCCTGACATCAGTTAAAACCAGATAGAATCCTGTCATCAGTTAAAACCAGATAGAATCCAGAACTCACTTAAAACCATATAGAATCCTGTCATCAGTTAAAACCAGATAGAATCCTGTCATCAGTTAAAACCAGATAGAATCCTGTCATCAGTTAAAACCAGATAGAATCCTGTCATCAGTTAAAACCAGATAGAATCCTGTCATCAGTTAAAACCAGATAGAATCCTGTCATCAGTTAAAACCAGATAGAATCCTGTCGTCAGTTAAAACCAGATAGAATCCTGTCATCAGTTAAAACCAGATAGAATCCTGTCATCAGTTAAAACCAGATAGAATCCTGTCGTCAGTTAAAACCAGATAGAATCCTGTCGTCAGTTAAAACCAGATAGAATCCTGTCGTCAGTTAAAACCAGATAGAATCCTGTCGTCAGTTAAAACCAGATAGAAACGTGTCGTCAGTTAAAACCAGATAGAAACGTGTCATCAGTTAAAACCAGATAGAATCCTGTCATCAGTTAAAACCAGATAGAATCCTGTCATCAGTTAAAACCAGATAGAATCCTGTCATCAGTTAAAACCAGATAGAATCCTGTCATCAGTTAAAACCAGATAGAATCCTGTCATCAGTTAAAACCAGATAGAATCCTGTCATCAGTTAAAACCAGATAGAATCCTGTCATCAGTTAAAACCAGATAGAATCCTGTCATCAGTTAAAACCAGATAGAATCCTGTCATCAGTTAAAACCAGATAGAATCCTGGCGTCAGTTAAAACCAGATAGAATCCTGTCATCAGTTAAAACCAGATAGAATCCTGTCATCAGTTAAAACCAGATAGAATCCTGTCATCAGTTAAAACCAGATAGAATCCTGTCATCAGTTAAAACCAGATAGAATCCTGTCATCAGTTAAAACCAGATAGAATCCTGTCATCAGTTAAAACCAGATAGAATCCTGTCATCAGTTAAAACCAGATAGAATCCTGTCATCAGTTAAAACCAGATAGAATCCTGTCATCAGTTAAAACCAGATAGAATCCTGTCATCAGTTAAAACCAGATAGAATCCTGTCATCAGTTAAAACCAGATAGAATCCTGTCATCAGTTAAAACCAGATAGAATCCTGTCATCAGTTAAAACCAGATAGAATCCTGTCATCAGTTAAAACCAGATAGAATCCTGTCATCAGTTAAAACCAGATAGAAACGTGTCATCAGTTAAAACCAGATAGAATCCTGTCGTCAGTTAAAACCAGATAGAATCCTGTCATCAGTTAAAACCAGATAGAATCCTGTCATCAGTTAAAACCAGATAGAATCCTGTCATCAGTTAAAACCAGATAGAATCCTGTCATCAGTTAAAACCAGATAGAAACGTGTCATCAGTTAAAACCAGATAGAATCCTGTCATCAGTTAAAACCAGATAGAAACGTGTCATCAGTTAAAACCAGATAGAATCCTGTCATCAGTTAAAACCAGATAGAAACGTGTCATCAGTTAAAACCAGATAGAATCCTGTCATCAGTTAAAACCAGATAGAATCCTGTCATCAGTTAAAACCAGATAAATTCGTGTCGTCAGTTAAAACCAGATAGAATCCTGTCATCAGTTAAAACCAGATAGAATCCTGTCATCAGTTAAAACCAGATAGAAACGTGTCATCAGTTAAAACCAGATAGAATCCTGTCATCAGTTAAAACCAGATAGAATCCTGTCATCAGTTAAAACCAGATAGAATCCTGTCATCAGTTAAAACCAGATAGAATCCTGTCATCAGTTAAAACCAGATAGAATCCTGTCATCAGTTAAAACCAGATAGAATCCTGTCATCAGTTAAAACCAGATAGAATCCTGTCATCAGTTAAAACCAGATAGAATCCTGTCGTCAGTTAAAACCAGATAGAATCCTGTCATCAGTTAAAACCAGATAGAATCCTGTCGTCAGTTAAAACCAGATAGAATCCTGTCATCAGTTAAAACCAGATAGAATCCTGTCATCAGTTAAAACCAGATAGAATCCTGTCATCAGTTAAAACCAGATAGAATCCTGTCATCAGTTAAAACCAGATAGAATCCTGTCGTCAGTTAAAACCAGATAGAATCCTGTCGTCAGTTAAAACCAGATAGAAACGTGTCATCAGTTAAAACCAGATAGAAACGTGTCATCAGTTAAAACCAGATAGAATCCTGTCATCAGTTAAAACCAGATAGAATCCTGTCATCAGTTAAAACCAGATAGAATCCTGTCATCAGTTAAAACCAGATAGAATCCTGTCATCAGTTAAAACCAGATAGAAACGTGTCATCAGTTAAAACCAGATAGAATCCTGTCATCAGTTAAAACCAGATAGAATCCTGTCATCAGTTAAAACCAGATAGAATCCTGTCATCAGTTAAAACCAGATAGAATCCTGTCATCAGTTAAAACCAGATAGAATCCTGTCATCAGTTAAAACCAGATAGAATCCTGTCATCAGTTAAAACCAGATAGAATCCTGTCATCAGTTAAAACCAGATAGAATCCTGTCATCAGTTAAAACCAGATAGAATCCTGTCATCAGTTAAAACCAGATAGAAACGTGTCATCAGTTAAAACCAGATAGAATCCTGTCATCAGTTAAAACCAGATAGAATCCTGTCATCAGTTAAAACCAGATAGAATCCTGTCATCAGTTAAAACCAGATAGAATCCTGTCATCAGTTAAAACCAGATAGAATCCTGTCATCAGTTAAAACCAGATAGAAACGTGTCATCAGTTAAAACCAGATAGAATCCTGTCATCAGTTAAAACCAGATAGAAACGTGTCATCAGTTAAAACCAGATAGAATCCTGTCATCAGTTAAAACCAGATAGAAACGTGTCATCAGTTAAAACCAGATAGAATCCTGTCATCAGTTAAAACCAGATAGAAACGTGTCATCAGTTAAAACCAGATAGAATCCTGTCATCAGTTAAAACCAGATAGAAACGTGTCATCAGTTAAAACCAGATAGAATCCTGTCATCAGTTAAAACCAGATAGAAACGTGTCATCAGTTAAATCATCGTATAGAAAGATTATATTTCTATTGTTTCTTTTTCTCTTTCTGTCCTTTAGTGTCTGAACTCTCCATCCGGCTTTCCTCACCTTTGACCACGCCCACCATCCTCCCGCCAACAGGATCAGTGGAGACAGCACAGCCAATCAGAACCATGGCTATCATCATAGAGGGTGGGGGGAGGGAGGAGGGGGGAGGTGGTGGAGAATGGGTGAAGCAGGGTGAGGATGGAGAGAAAGATGAAGATGAGGAAGGATTAGAGGAGGTGGAGGAGGCGGAGGAGCAGCTGGAGGTGACAACCACTGTCCAATCATCTCTCAGATCAGTTTAGCTCTGTCATATCGTATGCGTCACATTTCCTGTGGTCATTTTCAGGCAGCAGATCAGCCCGGTCAGCGCTCCGGCCTCCTCACCAGCAGCTCCCGCAGCCGCAGCAGCTCGGTCACTTCCTGGGACAGTCTCCATGGAAACACTACAGCCACCGCTTCCAGTGAGCTGAGCTCCAGACGCTACAGCGCCCCCTTCGGTCAGGGAGAGATGCAGCAGGAGCTGGTGGTGAAAGCCATCAGAGTGAAGAAGAGGAGGAGGAGGCGACAAGGTGAGCAGAGAGACGGCGCTAGTCTGGTGATGTTACACTGCAGTCATGTTTCTAGGATTCCTTATTGTTAAAACACTTCTAAAAACTTCCCAAGTTTAAAAAATGCCGTCCTATGAAATTAAAAACAATATTCATTAATGAGTAAGTAAAGCCATGAGCTCAGCTGAGGTTCATCTACCCTGGAATATAAAGAAATGCCTTAACCCTCGCTCCCTCCTCCCTACTGTCCCTAATCAGCCACAACATCATTCAGCCTGTGCTGCTGTTTAGATTTTATTATTAGGCAGTTACTAAACACTAGTTTACTGTTTAGTAAATGGAGTCAGAATAATAATTGTGTGTGGCGATCAGTCTCTGCATTGATTTTTCTGTCCTCATTCTCAGACAGCAGCAGTGGAAACCGTCTCTCAGAGAGCAGCTGCTCGGACTCCATGTTTGTAGTTCAGGACAGCAGCTGCAGCGACGGAGGAAGTGGAACTCCTTTGAGCGACAGAGCCTCTCTTGTCGGTCTGGACCTTCACAACCAGGACTCTCCTGAATCAAACCAGGACCCTCAAGAGGCTGGGAGCATGAAGGATGGAGAGACGGACTCTTCCTCAAAACAACCCAGGTACAGACGGAGAGACCTGGAGTCCTTCGTCATTGATACTGGTTGAGATACCAGGCTGACAAAAATGAAGTCCTAGGCAGACAGTTTATTCTTCTTTATTTTTAGAAATGCTGAAACTTGTTTCTTACAACTTTGTCTGATCCTTGTTTTCTTGTCCCTGCTTTCTTTGCCTCATTCTTGATTCCTCGTCTTCCTTACATCCCATCCCTCTTTTCTTGTCTTTTATGCCCCTTGTGTATTTCCCCTCTCTGTCCCATCCTTGCTTCCTTGTCCCAGCTCCCTCCTCCCCCCAGACTCGCTGCTCCTCCAGGGTTTGGAGGACCAGCTGAACCCAGGAAAGGTGTCTGGTCCCGGGGCAGAGGGAGAGGTTGTCCCCCCGACCCCTGATGTGGATCTGCTGCTGGAGTGTACCTTCTCCTATATGCACAACACTGAGGAGGATGATGGACAGGAGCAGCGGCCAATGGAGGAGCAGGAGGATGAGTTTCTGAGCCCTCTGATTGGACCAGAGGAGGAGGAGGTGGAGTGATGCTTATCTGATATCCTTCAGCTCTAATTTTATTGACTGTTAGAGGTTTAGATTAGCAGGAGGGTAGCCATCTTCACAAGTTCAGCCGTATTTTGGCCCGATTGTGTGGTTGTAGCCCACCTCACAAAACCAGAAGTCCACTTTCTCTAAATGTTAGAGTACTGAGGAAAAGTCACACAGCCCACAATCATTGGGAAGACAAATGTCAAGAAGACAATCAGCTTATATCTCTGATCATTAAAGAAGTGTCCTACGTGTTTGTGTACAGGATGATGACCTGGTGCCCCCTGCTGGTGTGATGGACCAGATGTTTTACTCCACTGTGTCCAACCTGGACAGAAAGCCCAGCATGTCCAGTGATGAAGAAGGAGACATCTACTGCCCGTCTCTGCCCCCAGCTGGAGACGTCCTCACATGCCCGTCCAATCAGACGGAGAAGACGGCGGACAGACCGGCAGACCAGGACAGTCAGGACAGAGACGCACACAAACCTGACCAGGTGAGACACCTTCACATAAACACCTGGGAGGTTTACTACATAGAAAGGCTGGAGGACAGGGACCAAAAGTATGTCTGATTTCATAATTAAATAGAAATACTGTTCTCTTCCATGTCTGTAGTTGGCAGAGAGCTGGATGGGATACTCTGGACCAGGATGTGGGATTCTGAGCCTGCAGGTGACTGACAGGTGGGTGGTCATGTGACTCTCAGTCAGCTGGGTTAAAAGCATCCTCCAGGTGAGTGAGTGGCTGTCTCTGTGTTTCAGGTACGTATGGTGTCTGGACTTTAAAGGAGGCCTGTTCTGCAGCATTCTGCCTGAAGCTGGACTCAACTGGCAGCGGTTTGAAGACAACGTCCACCAGATGGCGCTTTCACCTACAGGTGAGCCTCATATATTACACTTGACAGAACAACGTATAGGAATGTCCTGTTTATGTGGCAGCAGGCGACAGAGCAGATGATCAGAGGACTTCACAGAGGTTCCTAAAAACACATCCTTCTGACTGAAGAGGGGCAAGAATGGAATGCTTTGTAGGGTTTAAACAATGATATCATCTTCTAAGGCAGAGGATTGAATGATTTATAGACTTTAGACGGTGATTTCATCTTCAAAGGCAGAGGATAGAAAGTTTAGTAGGTTTTAAATGTTGACATCTTCAAAGGCAGAGGATAGAATGTTTAGTAGGCTTTAAATGATGACATCATCTCCAAAGGGCAGAGGATAGAACGTTTAGTAGGTTTTAAATGATGACATCTTCAAAGGCAGAGGATAGAATGTTGAGTAGGTTTTAAATGTTGACATCTTCAAAAGCAGAGGATAGAATGTTTAGTAGGTTTTAAATGTTGACATCTTCAAAGGCAGAGGATATAATGTTTAGTAGGTTTTAAATGATGACATCATCTTCAAAGGCAGAGGATAGAAAGTTTAGTAGGCTATAAATGATGACATCATCTCCAAAGGGCAGAGAATAGAACGTTTAGTAGGTTTTAAATGATGACATCTTCAAAGGCAGAGGATAGAATGTTTAGTAGGTTTTAAATGATGACATCTTCAAAGGCAGAGGATAGAATGTTTAGTAGGTTTTAAATGTTGACATCTTCAAAGGCAGAGGATAGAATGTTTAGTAGGCTTTAAATGATGACATCATCTTCAAAGGGCAGAGGATAGAATGTTTAGTAGGTTTTAAATGATGACATCATCTTCAAAGGGCAGAGGATAGAATGTTTAGTAGGTTTTAAATGATGACATCTTCAAAGGCAGAGGATAGAATGTTTAGTAGGTTTTAAATGTTGACATCTTCAAAGGCAGAGGATAGAATGTTTAGTAGGTTTTAAATGATGACATCATCTTCAAAGGCAGAGGATAGAATGTTTAGTAGGTTTTAAATGATGACATCTTCAAAGGCAGAGGATAGAATGTTTAGTAGGTTTTAAATGTTGACATCTTCAAAGGCAGAGGATAGAATGTTTAGTAGGTTTTAAATGATGACATCATCTTCAAAGGCAGAATGATTAAATAAGTTTAAATGATGACATCATCTTCAAAGGTAGAGGATAGAAAGTTTAGTAGGTTTTAAATGTTGACATCTTCAAAGGCAGAGGATAGAATGTTTAGTAGGTTTTAAATGTTGACATCTTCAAAGGCAGAGGATTGAATGATTTATAGACTTTAGACGGTGATTTCATCTTCAAAGGCAGAGGATAGAATGTTTAGTAGGTTTTAAATGATGACATCATTTTCAGTGGCAGAGGATAGAATGTTTAGTAGGTTTTAAATGATGACATCATCTTCAAAGGCAGAGGATAGAATGTTTAGTAGGCTTTAAATGATGACATCATCTCCAAAGGGCAGAGGATAGAATGTTTAGTAGGCTTTAAATGATGACATCTTCAAAGGCAGAGGATAGAACGTTTAGTAGGTTTTAAATGATGACATCATTTTCAGTGGCAGAGGATAGAATGTTTAGTAGGTTTTAAATGATGACATCATCTTCAAAGGCAGAGGATAGAATGTTTAGTAGGTTTTAAATGATGACATCATCTCCAAAGGGCAGAGGATAGAATGTTTAGTAGGCTTTAAATGATGACATCTTCAAAGGCAGAGGATAGAACGTTTAGTAGGTTTTAAATGATGACATCATTTTCAGTGGCAGAGGATAGAATGTTTAGTAGGTTTTAAATGATGACATCATCTTCAAAGGCAGAGGATAGAATGTTTAGTAGGCTTTAAATGATGACATCATCTCCAAAGGGCAGAGGATAGAATGTTTAGTAGGCTTTAAATGATGACATCTTCAAAGGCAGAGGATAGAACGTTTAGTAGGTTTTAAATGATGACATCATTTTCAGTGGCAGAGGATAGAATGTTTAGTAGGTTTTAAATGATGACATCATCTTCAAAGGCAGAGGATAGAATGTTTAGTAGGTTTTAAATGATGACATCTTCAAAGGCAGAGGATAGAATGTTTAGTAGGTTTTAAATGTTGACATCTTCAAAGGCAGAGGATATAATGTTTAGTAGGTTTTAAATGATGACATCATCTTCAAAGGCAGAGGATAGAATGTTTAGTAGGTTTTAAATGATGACATCATCTTCAAAGGTAGAGGATAGAAAGTTTAGTAGGTTTTAAATGTTGACATCTTCAAAGGCAGAGGATAGAATGTTTAGTAGGTTTTAAATGATGACATCTTCAAAGGCAGAGGATTGAATGATTTATAGACTTTAGACGGTGATTTCATCTTCAAAGGCAGAGGATAGAATGTTTAGTAGGTTTTAAATGATGACATCTTCAAAGGCAGAGGATAGAATGTTTAGTAGGTTTTAAATGATGACATCTTCAAAGGCAGAGGATAGAATGTTTAGTAGGTTTTAAATGTTGACATCTTCAAAGGCAGAGGATAGAATGTTTAGTAGGTTTTAAATGATGACATCATCTCCAAAGATGATGAAGTTTCCTTCTCTTTTGAAACTCGTCTGTTTCAGCCTGAAGGAGGTTTCCAGCCTTTCCTAATCAGGGGCGTGGCTGATATGACCATCACCAGCGTGTTGTAGCTGATTATCAGGAGGTTTAAGACCTCAGCTCTGCCTGTTTTTCTGTTTCTAGGTATGTAGCATTAGCCTCATGCTAACTGTTGCTAATCCATCAGGTAACCTGCTGTGGAAAGTGGAGCAGAAGACCATGACGGCGTTCGCTTGTGCTAAAGTGACGGTGAAAGGGAAACGCCACTGGTACAAAGCTGTGGAGCAGACGGCCTTCGTGGCTCTGAGCGATGACTCCGCCTGGATCATCAAGACCAACGGAGACCTTTACCTGCAGACAGGTACTGCTGAGAACAAGACCTCCTGGTGGAAAGGCAGCTTTTCATGTGTTCTCTATGCAGCTGTAATGAGTCAGCATGACCACCAGAGGGCGCCATGCTGCTGTGGTGTTTAACCTGACCTCAGAGCTGAGGATAGTGCTGCAGACTCAGGACCAGGACACCATGTTTAATCTGTTATTTAGTAAAAATGCAGAGTCAGACCTCTGCAGACTCATTTTAATATGACTCAGGGATAAATAAGATATTAATCAATAATAAAGACAGTTTAGATGTGATCATTTTACTAATGTGCTCTGTGACTTCATCCTGTCTGTGTATGTCCCAGGTCTGAGTGTGGAGCGGCCTTGTGCTCGCTCCGTGAAGGTGGACTCTCCGTGTGTGTTCAGCCAGGTGTGTGTGAGAGGGGGCGTGGTCTGGGCTCTGAGCGAACACAAAGCTTTATTCTACCGCGAGGGACTGAACAGCTACTGCAGTGAGGGGGACGGCTGGAAGTACGACACCGTCAGGTACAAATACTATTAAAACACTGCAGTAATACTACTTTAATAATTCTATAATAATACAGTTATACTGTAGAGGGGGATGGCTGGAAGTATGACCCGGTCAAGTACAAATACAGCCGAAGTACTGCAGTAATACTACTATAATAATACAGTAATATTGCAGAGGGGGACGGCTGGATTTAGGGGCAGACTGACTGGATTTCTAGAACTTTTAGAAGGTGGTGTGTGACAGAGGCTCAGGTTTTCTCTCTCTAGCTTTAGTCCGGAACATCATTTTCAGGATTGTTGACCTTTAACCTCCCAGAGAGGACTGATCTTCACTGGCTGATGAATACTGATCGTGGTACTCTTCATCTCCATGTCTCAGTGAGGCTCAGGGTCTGGAGCTGATGTGCGTTGCACTTGGTGACGGAGGAACGGCGTGGGCTCTGGACGCCAGCGGCAGCCTGTGGTTCAGGACGGGGATCAGCTCAGCCAGACCGCAGGGCGAGGACGACCACTGGTGGCAGGTAGACTGATCTGAGCTGAACCAGATTTTAGGTTCAAAAACTGCAGTTCCTTCTGTGTCCACTAGGGGCTGTTGGGAAAAGTTGAGGGGTCCCCATCAACATCCATGTTAAAATGTCTGTTTTAACATCACAAATACACGTGTCCACAGCCTGATTTAAGGCACTTCTATGGTGTAAACAGATATTTTGAGGCTGATTTTTCATAACTCATCTGTTATTGTCATGTCTAGGCTCAGAGTTATTCATATCGAGGGGTGTGGCTGAGTCATTCGTCGGCATTTCTCTCCTTCAGATCAGTATTTCGGACTACGTCGTCTTTGATCAGGGCAGTATATTCCAGACGCTGCTGCAGGCCACTCAGAGTGTCGCAACGGTAACCAGGGCGCCCGTGGAGCGGGTGGTGGCCTTTTTATCTCAGTACTCACAGTGCCAGCCAAGCCTGGTCAGCGCCAACGCCAGCGGGGTCTGGGTCGCCTCAGGACGCAACCAGCTGCACCTAGCCCGGGGAAGCCTCGTAGGTCAGTCCAAGTCCCCTGTAGGGTTGTAGACGACCAGTACTGGACAGTCTATCTGATGATCAGAACACTGAGGCATTGTCTGAATACTGCTGTCTCTGTTTGGTTCCTTCAGGAACTTTCTGGCAGAACGTGGTTCCAAGAGGAACCGTGTCAGCGACCAGGTGGATCTTCATCACATCTTCAGCGGTGCCTCACAGAGAAGGTAAACTCACCTGTTCCATAACCCTGACCATTTAAACTACTAAACGTCTGTCAAGCATCTTTAGCTAGCTAATAGATAAACCTTAGTGCCTAGGTCCTCTGCAGCTGGCTCCAGAGCTAACTTATCATCATGAGTCCATAACTAGTGCCTTTGCCCTAATATTCACCAGTCCCCAGTCCTATGATAGTCGAGACATCGTCACAGACCTCCAGGTCTTCTCTGGAAACTCATTACCCCTGCCTCCTGATGACAAGTGTTGTGTTTATGTTACCTGTGTTCAGGTACCTTCCTGTGGTTGGCTCAGAGCAGGAAGGATCTATTCTGTGTTTGGGACCAGGATGGAGAGCTCCGCCCCTCATCTGTCCCTCTACCACCTGAGGTAAAACACCTTTGACCTGATGGATGATTGGATGGTCAGATGGATGTTTTATAGATGGATGGTTGGATGGTCAGATGGACAGTATTCATGATGCTGTCTTACCTCTGTGTCCAGGTGGAGCTGACTCACCTGTCGGCCTGTCGGGATGCTCTCTGGGGTTTAGACACTCATGGTCGAGTCTGTATCCGGACTCTGTCTCCATCCTGTCCCACCGGACTCCACTGGACCCCCCTGGACCTCAGTCAGCTCGGTACGTACCACAGAAACATGGATGGGGATTGGGCACCAAAATTTCATCCTCTGATGATGCGAACATTTAAAGTCTTTGATAGGCTTAAGAAAGATGATGTCATCTAAGCTAATCAAACATTCTATCCTTTACTTCACTGATGTCATCAAAGCTAATCAGACATTCTATCCTTTACTTTAAAGATGATGTCATCAAAGCTAATTAAACATTCTATCCTTTACTTTAATGATGTCATCAAAGTTAATCAAACATTCTATCCTTTACATTCAAGATGATGTCATCAAAGCTAATCAAACAGTCTATCCTTTCCTTTAAAGATGATGTCATCAAAGCTAATCAAACATTCTATCCTTTACTTTAATGATGTCATCAAAGCTAACCAGACATTCTATCCTTTACTTTAAAGATGATGTCATCAAAGCTAATTAAACATTCTATCCTTTACTTTAATGATGTCATCAAAGTTAATCAAACATTCTATCCTTTACATTCAAGATGATGTCACCAAAGCTAATCAAACATTCTATCCTTTCCTTTAATGATGTCATCAAAGCTAATTAAACATTCTATCCTTTACTTCACTGATGTCATCAAAGCTAACCTGACATTCTATCCTTTACTTTAAAGATGATGTCATCAAAGCTAATCAGACATTCCATCCTTTACTTTACTTAAATGTTGTCATCAAAGTTAATCAGACATTCTATCCTTTACATTCAAGAAGAGGTCATCAAAGCTAATTAAACATTCTATCCTTTACTTTAATGATGTCATCAAAGTTAATCAAACATTCTATCCTTTACTTCACTGATGTCATCAAAGCTAATCAGACATTCTATCCTTTACTTTAAAGATGATGTCATCAAAGCTAATTAGACATTCAATCCTTTGCTTTAATGATGTCATCAAAGCTAATCAAACATTCTATCCTTTACTTTAAAGATGATGTCATCAAAGCTAATCAAACATTCTATCCTTTTCTTTTGAAAATGATGTCATCAAAGCTAATCAGACATTCAATCCTTTACTTTAATGTCATCAAAGCTAATCAGACATTCTATCCTTTACTTTAAAGATGATGTCATCAAAGCTAATCAGACAGTCTATCCTTTACTTAAATGATGTCATCAAAGCTAATCAGACATTCTATCCTTTACTTTAATGATGTCATCAAAGCTAATTAAACATTCTATCCTTTACTTTAATGATGTCATCAAAGTTAATCAAACATTCTATCCTTTACTTTAAAGATGATGTTATCAAAGCTAATCAAACATTCTATCCTTTACTTTAAAGATGATGTCATCAAAGCTAATCAAACATTCTATCCTTTACTTTAAAGATGATGTGATCAAAGCTAATCAAACATTCTATCCTTTACTTTAAAGATGATGTTATCAAAGCTAATCAAACATTCTATCCTTTACTTTAAAGATGATGTCATCAAAGCTAATCAAACATTCTATCCTTTACTTTAAAGATGATGTCATCAAAGCTAATCAGACATTCTATCCTTTTCTCCTGAAAATGATGTCATCAAAGCTAATCAGACATTCTATCCTTTACTTTAATGATGTCATCAAAGCTAATCAAACATTCTATCCTTTACTTTAAAGATGATGTCATCAAAGCTAATCAGACATTCTATCCTTTACTTTAAAGATGATGTCATCAAAGCTAATCAAACATTCTATCCTTTACTTTAAAGACGATGTCATCAAAGCTAATCAAACATTCTATCCTTTACTTTAAAGATGATGTCATCAAAGCTAATCAAACATTCTATCCTTTACTTTAAAGATGATGTCATCAAAGTTAATCAGACATTCTATCCTTTACTTTAAAGATGATGTCATCAAAGTTAATCAGACATTCTATCCTTTACTTTAAAGATGATGTGATCAAAGCTAATCAAACATTCTATCCTTTACTTTAAAGATGATGTCATCAAAGCGAATCAAACATTCTATCCTTTACTTTAAAGACGATGTCATCAAAGCTAATCAAACATTCTATCCTTTACTTTAAAGATGATGTCATCAAAGCTAATCAAACATTCTATCCTTTACTTTAAAGATGATGTTATCAAAGCTAATCAAACATTCTATCCTTTACTTTAAAGATGATGTCATCAAAGCTAATCAAACATTCTATCCTTTACTTTAAAGACGATGTCATCAAAGCTAATCAAACATTCTATCCTTTACTTTAAAGATGATGTCATCAAAGCTAATCAAACATTCTATCCTTTACTTTAAAGATGATGTCATCAAAGCTAATCAAACATTCTATCCTTTACTTTAAAGATGATGTTATCAAAGCTAATCAAACATTCTATCCTTTACTTTAAAGATGATGTCATCAAAGTTAATCAGACATTCTATCCTTTACTTTAAAGATGATGTGATCAAAGCTAATCAAACATTCTATCCTTTACTTTAAAGATGATGTCATCAAAGCCAATCAAACATTCTATCCTTTACTTTAAAGATGATGTCATCAAAGCTAATCAAATATTCTATCCTTTACTTTAAAGATGATGTCATCAAATCTAATCAGACATTCTATCCTTTACTTTAAAGATGTCATCAAAGCTAATCATTCTATCCTTTACTTTATGATGTCATCAAAGCTAATCAGACATTCTATCCTTTACTTTAAAGATGATGTCATCAAACCTTGTAAAGTATTACACTTCAGCCTTTGAAGCTAGTATCATCATAGTTTAGAATCCATTTGGCCCTGATTTTAACTGGAATATGAATAAAGATAAGATACTCCTTTATTAGTTTCAGAAGGGGAAATCTCAACTAAATAAAGATTAATATTCTGGTATCAGTACAACCTTAATTCAAATTACATGTACCAATGAAGGAAATCTGAATTTGGAATTTTGTCAGATAGAATAGTTGTAAAGAATCCAGATGCCCTTCCTCAGATTAGATATTTTCCTAACCATACTGAGGCAGCGTGGTCCCGGCAGTGCAGGGGTTAGACTCAGAGATGAAGTCAAACCAGAGGACTGTAACGTGTCGTTTTGGCTCACGTGCAGCGCTGCAGAAACAAAACCACGGAGGAGCTTCAGGTGAAATGTGAGTGGGATCCAATGACCACATCCTGTAAGGGAGCAGATCGAGGTCAGTCTGTTTTTAGGGAAACAGCCTCATACTTCAGCTCTGAATGACACACTGTCCTGCTGACCTCTGACCTCTGATGGGCTCACCATACAGCTGCTGTAGCTGTCCATCAACTTCAAGGCTGCTAAGTGTCTAAAAACATATCTTAAACGTTAGTGTTTGATTTAGATTCTTCAGCACTCAGAGTTTTAAGATACAGTTCCTATAAAAAAGTATCCTGCGTGAACAGCCCTGTTCTAGTCCAGACACTAATCCTCTGTTGTATTGAGGTCTGGGCTTTGACTCGGCCACTCCAGAACATTCTCTTGTTGTCTTTCAGTCATTTCTGTGTAGCTTTCTCTGGATGCTTCGGGCCATTGTCTGACTGGAATTAAATCTTCTCTAAGCCGTAGTTCTCTGTCAGACTGAAGAAGATCGTCCTCCAGGATTAATTTTCCCCTCTACCTTTACAAGCCTTCCAGGGCCGGCTGCTGAGAAACTTCCCCACAGCATGATGTTGCTGAGAAGCATCCCCACAGCATGATGCTGCTAAGAAGCATCCCCACAGCATGATACTGCTGAGCAACATCCCCACAGTATAATGCTGCTGAAAAACATCCCCACAGTATGATGCTGCTGTAAAGAAGCATCCCCACAGCATGGTGCTGCCACCACCATACTCCACAGTGGGGATGGTGTGTCTGATGGTGATATCAGAGTTTGGCGTCCTGTCTGATCGGAGGCTTTGTGCTCCAGTGGCGTTATTGTCTCTGAAAACGGAACGTTCACGTTGAATTCTCTGAATATTCGGTAAAAACACCGAGGTGAATACTTTCAGTCTCATGTTGTGGTAGTGTTTGGTTTTTGGTGACCATCAGAAGACTGCCAGGTCTCAGATTAGGCCCCGGTATGCTGGAGTCTGAGAAAGGCCGGTTTTAGAGCATCACACGCAGAAACCTGAGAGAAGGACAGACCCGGGGGTAGATGGACAGGGGGCTGGATGGTCGGTCATGCGCTCTCTGATAGCGAGAAGGGCAGAGGAACTAAAAACAGACCTGACCCATCAGTCGGGCTACAGTATGACGCACGCACTCTCAGACTCTTCATGTTGACCTGTTACACAACAAGCAGCTGTCAGCGTGATGGAGAAAAACAGCTGATAGCGTCTGAGAGGACGACGCCCCCAAAACACCCAACACAGACCAACATTTGGTCCAGTCCTCTTTATTTAGAAGGCTCATCTGAAAAACATTTCTGTTTTCCCCAGGGCTGCAGAGAAGAAAACAGAAATAAAACGCTGTAAAACTGTCATAAAAGCACAGAAAAACAGCACCGAGTGAACGACAACATTAAACTTCATGAAAACGTAAAAATCAAAGCTACAAAAATGAGATTCATCAAGACAGGTGGTGTGTTTAACAGCCAAGCTGTTTCACAATTTCTCTTAAAGAATAGGAAGAAAAAGGTTATCTTTTTATTTTCCAGAAAGAATAGGAAAATAGAAATACATTTTGTTTTCCATTTAATAGAGCCCTAGCACTGACCTCAGAGTCCAGGTGTGTTCATGTGACATGACCCGTGTGTTCCAGGTGGCGTCCGTCTGGTCAGCGTGAGCTGCGGCAGTCAGAACGTCTGGGCCGTGGACAGTCGAGGGGTTGTTTACTTCAGGGTTGGAACACAACCTCTGAACCCGAGCATGATGCTGCCAGCCTGGATCCAGATTGATCCACCTGCACAGGTAAGACACAGAAGCGTTAGAGAAAAACCTTGTTTGTTCAAGAGTTCTTGTAACTGTGACATCACGTCTCTGCAGCCAATCGGAGTGCAGCTGGTCAGCATTCAGACGAGTCCTAATGACCGTCTCCTCTGGGCCGTGGACAACAGAGGGAGTGTCTTTGTCAGGACCGGACTCAGTGATGAAATGCCTGTGGGGACAGACTGGGAGATGGTACCAGGTACACCTGTGTGTCTGATCACCTGTGTGTCTGATCACCTGTGTGTGTCTGATCACCTGTGTGTCTGATCACCTGTGTGTCTGATCACCTGTGTGTCTGATCACCTGTGTGTGTCTGATCACCTGTGTGTCTGATCACCTGTGTGTCTGATCACCTGTGTGTCTGATCACCTGTGTGTCTGATCACCTGTCTGTGTGTCTGATCACCTGTGTGTCTGATCACCTGTGTGTGTCTGATCACCTGTCTGTCTGATCACCTGTCTGTGTGTCTGATCACCTGTGTGTCTGATCACCTGTGTGTGTCTGATCACCTGTGTGTCTGATCACCTGTGTGTCTGATCACCTGTGTGTCTGATCACCTGTGTGTGTCTGATCACCTGTGTGTCTGATCACCTGTGTGTGTCTGATCACCTGTCTGTCTGATCACCTGTCTGTGTGTCTGATCACCTGTGTGTCTGATCACCTGTGTGTGTCTGATCACCTGTCTGTGTGTCTGATCACCTGTCTGTGTGTCTGATCACCTGTGTGTCTGATCACCTGTGTGTCTGATCACCTGTCTGTGTGTCTGATCACCTGTGTGTCTGATCACCTGTGTGTCTGATCACCTGTCTGTCTGATCACCTGTCTGTCTGATCACCTGTCTGTCTGATCACCTGTCTGTCTGATCACCTGTCTGTGTGTCTGATCACCTGTCTGTGTGTCTGATCACCTGTCTGTGTGTCTGATCACCTGTCTGTGTGTCTGATCACCTGTGTGTCTGATCACCTGTGTGTCTGATCACCTGTCTGTCTGATCACTGAGTATAATTGTAAATGCTTTTCAGTAATTTTGTTTTTATTCTAGTCTAGTTTAATTCCTATGTATTCCTTTAAATGTTGTGTATTGTTGTGTATTAAAGTTGTGTATTTTTGTAAACGTGTAGGTCTGGCGGTCAGTCAGCTGGTGCTGAGCTCTCGTACTGTCTGGGTCCGCTGTGTAAACGGAGATCTGGCTCGGCGTTACGGCGTCTCGGACAGAAACCCTGCTGGTGATTACTGGAAGAAGATCCCTGGAAATGCGAACTGGTTCACAGGTGAGACAGTATTGTGTTCTGGTATGACAGAGTTAAAGGGATTGTGAATTTAGATACATGTTTGAGGACTATGACCTGGTTTCTGAGCCTTTAATGGCCAACTCAGCTCATTTCTGAGTCCACGTCACAGGAAGATGGCTGGTATGGCTTTTTCACAATAAAAGAATTCCAGCATCAGGAAGATGTGAACAAAACTAATTCTGGATGCACTGGTGAGCGAGCAGAGTCCTGAAGTCAGTCCTACATGTCTCCTGTCTCTTCAAAAACCACCTTATCCGTGCAGCACAACCCGTTTTAGTAGGTGTGGAAGTAGGAAGAGGGTCGTTGGTGTCTCAAAAACCCCAAACATCCATATTAGCAGGATGGAGTCTGAAAGGTAACCTTAGTGGTTGCCTTGGTTGCCACTTCTTCTTTCTTCTTCTTGGTGGATTCTCAAACCAACTACAGTACGTCATCTTTCTGTCATTGATAGAGCAGTTATCCTAACATTCTTTTCCTTATGTTGACTCTCTGTAGTTGGAAACTTTTGGAAGAGTGGGTGGAACCAGCCTCGTCAGTTTAACCCACTTTTTCAAAAGTTTCCAACTATGGCATAGATGGTGGGAAAAGGCTCAACATCCCCAGCTTCACGAACACTCAGTCCTTTGCCTTTGAAGATGACATCATCCTTTGAAGATGACATCATCCTTTGAAGATGATGTCATCCTCTGAAGATGATGTCATCCTTTTTGTTTATAAAACATTCCGTCTTTGAAAACCACTACATCCCTGCCTCCACCTGCTCTATCAGGCTGTGCTGATACTGTTTAGCGATGACCTTAAGGTCCAGGATGGGTTCAGTTACAGCTGAACGACTGAAGTTTATATTTATTCTTGTCTCATCTCTCTCTCTCTCTCTCTCTGTAGTGACACCTGAGGACGAGTTATGGGCAGTGACTCCTATTGGTGGACTGTCCCGTCGTCTGACAAAGCTCCTCCCTCAGACTCCAAGTAGGCCCGCCCCCTCAGGCCCTTCCCTCAGCACAGATGATGTAGAGGACGAATGGGAGCTCATCTGACCTGTGACGCTCACCTGGAGGGACGCTGTGATGTCACAGTGACATCATTTTGTTTATAAAGTTCCTTCTGAGGTGAGGTACACACTTCCTGTCTGTGCCTCACTTCCTCCTGACTCTCAGCAGGAAAGTGACATCACTTCCTGCGACTTCAGTGTGGAGAAGAATGTACTTTAGGAGGCTGCCGCATGGGAGCTCCAGATGGCTGCTGGGAAATGAAGTGAACTGAACTTTGTTTTTGTTTTGTTTTAATAGGAAGCACTTTAATCTCTGAAGGGACACTGGACTAACCTAAAAGCGCTTCTGAATGGACCAAACCGGATCTGACTGGTTTTAAAGCTGTAATTCCAGTCCGGATCTGAACCAGTTTGAACTGGTTCTGACTAATAAAACCTAATATCTGCTGATCCAGCTGGTTCTGACCAGAACTACCGTAAAATCTGGTCTGTGTCGCTTTCAGAAAAGACTCTCATGTCCTTCATACATAAATGCTAAGAAATGCTCGCAAATGCAGCCGCTGTCACATGACCAGAGAATATTGTAAAGGCATCGACAGCATGCTAGGAAGCAGCAGCGCAGACCAAACTGGCAGATGTTGGTGCCACTTTTTACCATCTTTTCCTCATTGTGAGATCATGACCGTGCATGCTAAGAAAGCAGAGCTTGTGGAGTGCACCTTTGATTGAAAAGAGTCTTAAATTATAGACCAGAGGAGGTGGGCGGAGCAACCTGCGGGCTATGGCTATGGTGGGGTGGGTAGTCCCGCCATTTTTGGGAATACCCACCTTCTTTAGCACTAGTCCTCAGTGTCTGTACTTCACAACTATCACTGCAGGCTTAACTACCGTATTATACCTAGCAGAGGTGCATCTCTTTATCAAAAACAGAACAGAGTGGTGCTGACACAAGAAGACCACTTTGCCTTCATTTCCCTCAAAGCCAGACTGCGGCTGATGTCCTGGTGCAGCCTGTATTCTGGACTTTATGGTAACTGGATCAGCTCCTCCTGCTCCACGCTGATGTTTATCCCAGTTCAGACTGGTTCCGTTTTGGCTGTAACCTTTTTATTAATCTCCCAGTGTCTGTTGAAGGTAGGTCTAACTGGTTCTAACGGGTTCTGACTGGTCTTGATTTGACCATTCTTTGTTCTGTATTTGAGGATGTTAAAGGGACGGTTACTACTGAGGGAAAGTCTAACATTTTTACTGGTTCTGGTTGTTTCTGATTCTTTTTAGATTTATTTTGCTTTAGTACAAACCTGTTTAAAATTGTGTGGTCCATTTTCACATGTGGTACCAGTTCCATTGGCTACCATTGTCTACCACTGGCTGCCAGTGGCCACCACTGGCTACCACTGGTGACCATTGGCCACCACTGGCTACCACTGGTGACCATTGGCTACCACTGGCTGCCAGTGGCCACCACTGGCTACCATTGGCCACCACTGGCTACCACTGGTGACCATTGGCTACCACATGCCATTGGTCTTGCTATATTGCCGCTTCGAGCTACCAGGGTTAGGGTTAGGGTTATTATATTGCTGCTGTGTTGACCAATCATAGCGCTGTCTCGGTTTAGTCACAAAAATGACACACCCATAAATTCTTCCTGTCAAATGTTTGTTTATGGAATTAGCCTGGTAGTACAGCCTTATGCTAAAGCTAACAAGTACACTACAGTCAAACACAAGCTTGTGTTCTAATGAGGGATATATTTAATGAGGGATATATTTAATGTGATTTTTAGAATTTACTGCAGGCCACACTGGGCCCCAAGGCCACAGTTTGGACACCCCTGGTCTAAAACGAAGCGTCATCATCCCTGCAGCGCTCTGTGTAGCTATGTTCATGTGACTTTTAAAGGGAAGTTCAGTTACAGAACATTTTAACTACTTTAAGACTTTATTTCAATGAAGCCATTCTCTAGTTTAAGTTAGACCCGTTCCAGCTAATTTGGTCCAGTTTTTATAGTTTTTATCCCAGTTTCATTCTGTGGGAGTCGAGGACTTTAAAGGGACAGTTCACTCTACATGAACCTGTTTAGTAAAGAGAACTCTAAACCAGAGACTCAGACCGTTTCATCCTGAGACAGTGGCGTTTTGTTGGGTTTTCTGGTCTCCATTTAAAGGACAGCGACTTTTTTTGTGCCTAAAAAGAAAGATTGAAGAACTACACTGTTTCTGTTTCCCCCCTTACATAGGCATAAGCCCCGCCCACTGGGACTGATCCATTAAAACATGTAAAAATGTAAATTTGATGAAGACCTGTTTGTGTTTGTTTATAACTTAGAAACTCAAAAACGTCCAAATCAGATCCGAAAGGAAACCTCTCTAGTGGACTCTAGTGGACTCTGATAGGTTTCAATAAATTCTGGTGGACTCTAGTGGACTCTGATAGGTTTCAATAAATTCTGGTGGACTCTAGTGGACTCTAGTGGACTCTGATAGGTTTCAATGAATCCTGGTGGACTCTAGTGGACTCTGATAGGTTTCAGTAAATCCTGGTGGACTCTAGTGGACTCTAGTGGACTCTGATAGGTTTCAATAAATTCTGGTGGACTCTAGTGGACTCTAGTGGACTCTGATAGGTTTCAATGAATCCTGGTGGACTCTAGTGGACTCTGATAGGTTTCAGTAAATCCTGGTGGACTCTAGTGGACTCTAGTGGACTCTGATAGGTTTCAGTAAATCCTGGTGGACTCTAGTGGACTCTAGTGGACTCTGATAGGTTTCAATAAATTCTGGTGGACTCTAGTTGACTCTGATAGGTTTCATTAAATCCTGGTGGACTCTAGTGGACTCTAGTGGACTCTGATAGGTTTCAATAAATCCTGGTGGACTCTAGTGGACTCTGATAGGTTTCAGTAAATCCTGGTGGACTCTAGTGGACTCTGATAGGTTTCATTAAATCCTGGTGGACTGTGGTGGACTCTCCTGGACCGTCCTGGATCTTTATGGACCCCTCGTCTACTTCAGACCTTTAGCGAGGACCTGCTCTGGTCTGAACTGGTCCTGTTCTAAAGCGTAGACTCCCAGTCCTCTCTCTTCCTGACCTTATTGTTGCCATGGAGCCTGAGCAGAGCGACTCCTTTGTGATGTCATCCTGCCATGTGCTGATTGGTTGGTTTTTTCCTTGCTGACCAATAAGAATTCAGTGTAAACTCACATGTGTAATTAAAATAATTAACTTAATAAACATGTTTAAACACTGAACCAGCAGATTATTGATCAGTGATAATTGATTATTGATCAGTGAGTATTGATCAGTGATTACTGATAGGTGATTATTGATCAGAGATCATTGATTATTGATCAGTGATTATTGATCAGAGATTATTGATTATTGATCAGTGATTACTGATAGGTGATTATTGATCAGAGATCATTGATTATTGATCAGTGAGTATTGATCAGAGATTATTGATTATTGATCAGTGAGTATTGATCAGTGATTACTGATAGGTGATTATTGATCAGAGATCATTGATTATTGATCAGTGAGTATTGATCAGTGATTACTGATAGGTGATTATTGATCAGTGAGTATTGATCAGAGATTATTGATTATTGATCAGTGAGTATTGATCAGTGATTACTGATAGGTCAATTATTATCAGAGATCATTGATTATTGATCAGTGATTATTGATCAGAGATTATTGATTATTGATCAGTGAGTATTGATCAGTGATTACTGATAGGTCAATTATTATCAGAGATCATTGATTATTGATCAGTGATCATTGATCAGAGATTATTGATTATTGATCAGTGAGTATTGATCAGTGATTACTGATAGGTGATTATTGATCAGAGATCATTGATTATTGATCAGTGATTATTGATCAGAGATCATTGATTATTGATCAGTGATTATTGATCAGAGATCAGTGATTATTGATCAGTGATTATTGATCAGAGATTATTGATCAGTGAGTATTGATCAGTGATTACTGATAGGTGATTATTGATCAGAGATCATTGATTATTGATCAGTGATTATTGATCAGAGATTATTGATCAGTGAGTATTGATCAGAGATTATTGATTATTGATCAGTGAGTATTGATCAGTGATTACTGATAGGTGATTATTGATCAGAGATCATTGATTATTGATAAGTGAGTATTGATCAGTGATTACTGATAGGTGATTATTGATCAGTGAGTATTGATCAGAGATTATTGATTATTGATCAGTGAGTATTGATCAGTGATTACTGATAGGTCAATTATTATCAGAGATCATTGATTATTGATCAGTGATTATTGATCAGAGATTATTGATTATTGATCAGTGAGTATTGATCAGTGATTACTGATAGGTCAATTATTATCAGAGATCATTGATTATTGATCAGTGATCATTGATCAGAGATTATTGATTATTGATCAGTGAGTATTGATCAGTGATTACTGATAGGTGATTATTGATCAGAGATCATTGATTATTGATCAGTGATTATTGATCAGAGATCATTGATTATTGATCAGTGATTATTGATCAGAGATCAGTGATTATTGATCAGTGATTATTGATCAGAGATTATTGATCAGTGAGTATTGATCAGTGATTACTGATAGGTGATTATTGATCAGAGATCATTGATTATTGATCAGTGATTATTGATCAGAGATTATTGATCAGTGAGTATTGATCAGTGATTACTGATAGGTCAATTATTATCAGAGATCATTGATTATTGATCAGTGATTATTGATCAGAGATTATTGATCATTGATCAGTGAGTATTGATCAGTGATTACTGATAGGTGATTATTGGTCAGAGATCATTGATTATTGATCAGTGATTATTGATCAGAGATTATTGATCAGTGATTATTGATTATTGATCAGTGAGTATTGATCAGTGATTACTGATAGGTGATTATTGATCAGAGATCATTGATTATTGATCAGTGATTATTGATCAGAGATTATTGATCAGTGATTATTGATCGGTGATTATTGATCAGAGATTATTGATCAGTGAGTATTGATCAGTGATTACTGATAGGTGATTATTGATCAGAGATCATTGATTATTGATCAGTGATTATTGATCAGAGATCATTGATTATTGATCAGAGATTACATCAGCTTTACCCTTTACAGGCTGATTTGCTAAACGGTTAAAATGAGAGTCATATTGGTCTTATGGTTTTATTGATCAGCTCTTTATATCGATGCGAGGCACTTGTGATAAGATCTTCAATCCTTATTCCATAAAAGTTGGGACGCTGTGTGAGATGTAAATAAAAACAATGATAAACCCATATTTAAATCACAACAGAACAGGAACAACAGATCAGATGTTTAACTGAGACATTTTACCAAAAACATGAGCTTAGTGTGGATATGATGGCAGCAACAATTCTCAAAAAAGTCGGGACGGGCCGTGTTTACAGCGTCCCCTCTTCTTTAACAACCGTCTGTTCTGATGCTCCAAATGTTTTCTGTTGGTGAAAGGTCTGGACTGCAGGCAGATCAGTTCAGGACCTGGACTCTTCTCCTGTGAAGCCATGCTGTTGTGTTGGATGTGAGGATTTAAAATTTTGATCAATCTGACCACAGAACAGTTTTCCATGTTTCCTCAGTCCATGTTAAATGAGCTTTGGTCCAGAGAAGACGGTGGTATTTCTGGATCCTGTTCACATATGGCTTCTCATGTTCAGGTATGCATGTCCTTCCAGGCTTCTGTACATACATTCTGTACCCACTTAAAGCAGCCCCATGACCCACTTTAGGGTCCTGACCCAGCAGTTGAGAACCACAGATTTATGCCATATAAAGAATAATTATTTTAACATTTAACACATTTGAACTGATGTAACAGAAGAGGATTTCTTATTTTAACCTTCAGAGGGTGTTGAGGTCTTTTTTTGGCTTTTTGGTCATTTTCTGTTTTCTTTTGAATACTTCGTTGTTAAAGCTGACAACAGACCTGGATCAGTTTTAGACCAGCTGGTTCATCTGAGTGTTGCTGGGGGTCTTCAGTCATTCAGAGAGGGAGGGGGGACTCATTTAGATGACGGACCACAAGGACTGATTAAGGCCAGGCATCAACAACATTTACACTAAAGGGCTGAAATTAGGGGGAATGTTCCTTTAAAATCCACAAAAATTCACTGAAATTTCAGAGAAATAATGAAAAATCTTTTTGGGTACAGGTGCAGGTGGTCTAGTGGTCTAAGGAGCACCCCAGGTCCGCGCCCCCCCCCCCCCCCCCCCAGGTCTCTGGCATAAAGATGCCAGAGACCTGGGACCCCCAAAATAAAGGAGCCAGAGACCAGGTACCCCCAAAATAAAGGAGCCAGAGACCAGGTACCCCCAAAATAAAGGAGCCAGAGACCAGGGACCCCCACTGTACCAGAAGGTGGTTGAGCAGCCAGGAACATCCTAGAATAGTCATGTGGAGACAAGGCCGTCCATAAGGGGGATAAATGGGGGAGCTTTCTGGGGCCCAGCCAAACTGGGGGCCAGAAAAATCCTGGTCCATTGTAAAGATAAACTGTGGTATTTTATATTTAACCTGAATAATAACCACTCTTATCAAAGAAACAAATCTCTTTTAAATCATTTGTGTAGAATATAGCATTCTTAAAGGTGTAAATCTATTTTGTTAGAAAAAAAATAATAAAATGGGTAAAAAATTGAAAAAAAGTTAATGACAAAAAGGGGGAAAATGTGGTGAAATTAGATAAGTAGTATAAACAGGTTAGAAGTGGTAAAAGTTCTACAAGAATGGCAAAAAATAACCGAAAAATGGCAAAAATGGTCATAAATGCTGGCAAAGGGGAATTAAAAGTGGTTGAAACTGTTTTAAATTGGCAGAAATGGGTGGAAATCTGGTGAAATGGGAAGAAAAATTGACATGAACTGGCAAAATAGTGCTGAGAAAAAAAGTCTGCAGATATTGGCAGAAATTGGTCAAACTGGCACATCTGATGGGCAAAATAAGAGGCAACAACAGCCTAATGTGGCAACAATTGGTTTAGAAGTCGCCAAAGAAAAGGTGGTGGAAAAGGTTTAAAATGGCAAAAGTGGTGAAAAATTGGTGGGAAAATGGTGAAAACTGGTTCAAATTTGGCAAAATTGGTGTAAAGTGGCAACAGTGGAATTTAAATGACCCCTTCTTAGTGTCTTGCGAGGGTCCCGACCCCATGGTTGAAAACCACTGATCTAGAACTGGTTTTCAACCTTTTTTTGCCCAAGGCACACCATGTTTACATGGATAGAAAACAGACTTTTAAATAATGCTACAGTCACGGTGGGGGGAGGGCTAGCTCTATAAGGGGAGAGCTTTCTGTAGCCCAGCCAACTGGGGGATCATGGAGATGGCAAACGTGGGCAAACGGTGGCAAAACAAAAAAAAAAGTGGCCAATGGGTTGAAATTGGCAAAAACTTGCTGAAAGTGTCAAAACAGTGGGTTGCAAGTCGCCTAAAAGGCTAAAGTGTTGTAAACAGGTGGTAAAAATGGGTTAAAAGTGATAAAAAGGGCACAATTGGGCAAAAAAGTGGTCAAACAAAAGCAAATAGGTGGCATAAATGGGTTGAAAGTGTCAAAGAGTTGGAAAATAGATCATAAGTGGCAGAAAAGTGGCAAAAAAGGGGTTAACGTTGCTAAAAGGTGGTCAAAAGAGATTAAAAGTGATGGGAAAAAATGGCCAAACAATAGCAAAAGTGGCCCAAAAGTAGCATAAATGGGTTAAATGTGGCAAAAAGTTCCATAAAAGTGGCAAAAACAGGCCAAAAGTAGTAATAAGAAGAGGCAAAAATGGGTTGAAATATTGGTTAAACTTGGTTAAAAATCGTATGAATGAATAATTTCAACACCAATTTCAACCATGCTGTTAGCCAGGATGCTAGCACCAATGCTACTGATCCGACACACACACACTGAGATCAGTAAACCCTAACTGGGAGGTCCCATTCTCTGGGGGGTTTTCAGGGGTCCAGGTCTGTGGGCAGGCCTGGTTACAGGACTTGCTATAAAGTTGTAGTACTAATGTATGGTACAAATCCCCACGGCACACCTGGACCTGCCTGAAGGCGCACCAGCGCGCTTTGGCACGCCGTTTAAGAACCGCTGTGTAGAGAGCATACAGCAGTGATCCTCAGCGTGTGTCTCCTTTATGTCTTAATCTGAAATATTATCCCCAGAAAACCTCAGAAATGATCCGGGTTGTTCCCCACACTTCTACAGTGGGCTTTAGTGTCTACCTTGGTTTGTTTGTTTGTGGTTTTAATCGCCCTAATTTGCTGTTTTGACCCTTTTTTTGCCACTTTCAATCCATTTTTGCAACTTCTACTTTTTTCCTATTTTTCCACGTTTGTACCGTTTTTGCCCTCTTTGACGTTTCTTTTTGACACTTCTGGCCCGCTAAAGCTGCCTTCTGCCATTAATTGACACTTTTTCTCTCAATTTCCCAAATTTTTGCAACTTTGTGACCATTTTTGGCACCTGTAACTCATTTGTTGTAATTTCTCCCCCAATTTCTGCACTTTATGCTTTTTTTTGCAACTTTATCACAGTTTTTGCCATCTTGTGCCCCTTTTCACCCATTTTTTGCCACTTTTTGACCATTTTTTTCCACCTTCAGTTTATTTTATTGCCACTTTTACCCGTTTTTGCCACTTTTCACCACTTGTATTGTGGCTCTTGCAAAGGTATTTTTCAACTACTGGGCTCTTTGGTTGCCATAAAGGCATTAAAAGCCCAAAAGTATAAGGAACTATCCAGAGCTTCACAAATGTCTCAGACTACCCTAACCCTAACCAAAGGTTAAATTTAAGGTATGTCAAGAGACGTGTTTATCTCGGTCTCGAATGTGCTCCAGTCTGAGGTTTAGGCTACGTTTATTGATCGTTGATGGCTGATCAGCTGGAGGAGAGCTGTCCTGCTCTGGTGTGTGAGCGAGTGAGGCCTGCTGGCGTCTATAAATAACCCTCGCTCTCAGAGTCTCCACAGACGTGGCTGAAGGCTGACAGAGGACACGGACTCGGCTTCATCCCTTACTTTATTTACAGGACAGTAAATCTCTCAGTGTTTACATCAGTGATCAATAACTCTGACAGAGTCCACACTTAGAGGAGAAACATGATCAATACAGGAGATCAATATGATCAATACACTCAGCTGACAGTCCTTCATGATCAGCTGATCATCAGTTTCCAATCACAACAATCAATAATCGATCAAAGTGAGCCTCTGCGGGTCTGTCAGAGTTAAAGGGCTCTTCTGTGTTTTTGTTCAGACCTGCTCAGAGGTGGACCCTGGTCCGCGCGTTCAGCAGGAAGTGAAGCCTTCAGTATTCTGATGTTTGACCTTAAACGGTCCTGACGGCGTCCTCAGGTTCTCTCAGAGACGACCTTCACAGGCGATCAATAACCTGATCGATTTAAAGCTGCAGACCCGCTCAGAGCTGAGACCTCGTATCTCCTCTGAGTCCTGAAGTCTGCCCGGAGATACCAGCTTTCTACCTGTTTATTTACATTTTATTTACATCATCAGCCGCCGTCCAACCACAGCAGCCCTGAGGTATTTACGGCCTGTTTCCATGGTGACAATGATGTCACTGCCAGCTGTGTGGCTGCAGGAAGCTGGGGAGTTCATTGATCCGGTCTGGACCGGACCGGGCCAAACACCTGAGCGCCTGCAGCAGGAGAGGAGGCGGAGCCAGACCGCACAGCCAGTTAAACACTTCAGTTCCCAGAATGCTTTGCCAGCGCTGTGGCTCCCCCTGCAGGCGCTGTGGCGCCAGCGGCTTTGGTAGGAACAGCAGCAGGAAGTCGAGGCAGCGCTGCGCCTGGCGCCGCTCCGACGGGTCGCAGGAGACGAGTCGCTGCAGCGCGGCGTCGAGGCCGTGGGGCCGGGCGCCGTGGACCAGCAGCAGCAGCAGACAGTCGGGACGAGACAGCTCCACCGCCAACTGGACCGCTGTCTTCTCCGAGTCCGCCACGTGAGAGCAGCCGCCACAGCTGTCCAGGAAGTGGAACCACTCGCTCTGCGTGTCGCAGTCCTTCAGCGCCTCCACCATCATACCGAGGATCGCCAAACGGTCGTACCGCACCGCCACCGACAGGTGTGGCGAGCCGCTGCTGCGACAGCAGCAGAAACTGCAGCGCGGCGCTCTGAGCGCGCTCACTGAGTACCTGGTGAGCAGGTAGCGTGCGTAGTCCTGGTGGTCGTGGACGAGCGCGTAGAGCAGCGCCTCTGACGGCAGGAAGGGGCGTGGCTGACCGTCCTCCCACACCAGCACCTCCATGCTCCTCATGTCCTCCAGCAGCCACACCGGCAGAGCCTCCCGCACGGCGCAGTAGAAGGAGAACGCCGTCCGCTCGCACTCACGCTGAGACGGAGACGATGACAGGTGGTCCACCTGGGAGGACAGGACCCACGGCATGGCCACGCCCACAGACGCACACCTGGAGACACACCTGGAGACGATCACAGCTGGTCAGAAGGAGCCTTTCAGGTCCACTGTAGACCGTTTGAACTGTCTGATCCTGATCCCAGTCCGGGTTATGATAGTGATCCTGGTGTGGTTTTGGTCCTGGTCCTGGTTCTGGTCTTGCTCCTGGTTCTGATCCTGGTTCAGCCTGCAGACTCTCACGGCGACTCTCCGTCAAACCTCCGTCCTCCACTCCTCCACACTTTTATAGCCCCTCCCCCCTCCCCCCCGGGGCCCGGCCCCCCGTGCTCCCGCCGCTCCAGCTCCATGTGTGGTTGTTTGTTTGGGGGCCGGTCTGAGGATCGAGTGTCTCACATTCTGAACATAGCGGCCCTGGCAGTCCTGCAGACGTTTATGTAAGGGGGACAGGAAGTTAGATCCTGATTATTGACGACCCAGAACTGATCGGCTCTCAGAGTCACCACCACGTTTGTTTGTTTGTGTTTTTAAAGCTTCAGGCTTTGTTTACTGTCAGCAGAAACACACAAACACACACACAAACAAACACAAACACACACACACCCACACACAAACACACACACACAAACAAACACACACACACACACAAACAAACACACACACACACAGAAACAAACACCAGCTGATAGATTAGTGTCTTCTATTCATGGAAATGTTCCAGTCTTTTGTCTCTTTAATCAGTAATCAGTGATTCTATTTGAAATGTTTCTGTCAGAGGTCACATGACCTGAACCGCCATTATTAAATAATTTCATTAGTTTTTGTTTCATTATTATTTATTTAATTATGATTAAATGTATTCATGTTTCTGTCAGAGGTCACATGACCTGAACCGTCATTGAGATCTATGATGTTAGACTGATGAACAGCTCCTCCTGCTGTTCTCTGACTGCTACTACACCAACAAGAAAATCAACCAATCACAGCATCAGCTGGGTCAGGAGGACTGGAGAGGACTGGTTTATTCTGCCTCTGAGGTCTTACAGGTTCATCTAAAAAATGAGAATATCATGAAAAGGTTCAGAATTTTTGTCTCTCATGTCAGAGAGGTTAACCCAAATGTTATACAGACTCATCACACACACACACACACACACACCCACCCCCACCCACCTACACACAGATACACAGATACAGATACACACAAATACACACCTACACACACACACATACACCCCCACACACAGATACACACACACACACACACTGCCAAAGGTGCCAGACGCTGCTTCAGTGACCATGGTGGTACTGTGGTTCTGACCTGAACCCCACAGAGAATCTATGGAAGATGAGAGACACCAGAGCCAACGATGCAGATGACCTGCAGGCCGCTCTCAGAGCATCCTGGGCGTCAGCTACACCTGAGGCCTGTAGGACCGAGCTGGATCAGCAGGGCCGGGATATCTCTCCGTCAGCTGGACTGACTTTCAGGACATTCGCAATCTGGATCAGCTGTACGACAAAGCTGGTTATCAACTCGATAATTGCATCCAGGGTTCTGGATCAGCGCTCGCTCACATAAAAGGGGTGGGGTTTGCAGCGTCTGACCAATCACAAACCTGGAGAAAGCCTGCAGAGCAGCGAATTTCTCAATGGAGGAACAGACAATTATTCTTAGAAAATATGAGGAGTTTAAGGACCCGTCCACATGGAGACGAATTCAGGCGTATACGCAAAAGTTTTTGGTCGTATTGGCGTTTCATCCACATGGAAATGGCGTTTTGAGTGACTGTAAACGATACTTTTTAAAATGGGTCCCAGAGTGAATAAATCCGTAAACGACTACCGTCTCCGTGTGGACGGCTACCCGCATCTTTCTTGAAACGATTTCGTCACACACAGCGTAGCGCCCTTAAGGCGCTGCGCGGGTCCGGCCCAAACAAACATGGCGGACTACAGGGTTGTGTTGGTGCCGCAGAAGCTACTGAGCTTGTTCTGGCTTTCACAGAAAAATCTGATGCTCCTCCACCGTGGAACGCACACGCCAGATGTTCTTAAATCCAACGTGGGGAAAACCTAAAAGGCAACTAGAAGAAAGTTTGTCAGTTTTCTGGGATCTTCTTCTCTTTTGGTGCATTTCTGTGGCAGCAGCACAGCGCCACATACAGGCTCGGCAGATGCACTACAGCGTTCTCAGTCGTTTCCAGCGGTTTTGTGCTTACACGGATCCAGAAACGATCCCGTCTTTACGGAAAACTTTTTCAAAACAAAACGGCAATGTATCGTTTCATCTCTGTGTGGGCGGGGCTAAATCAATCATCCAGGCCAGTAGCAGCACTGTGGCTGCAGCAAAAGCCAGGAAGGAATGCTGGCAGAAAACTGCCGACTCTGTTAATGCGTAAATTCGTCAGATTATACGACATTAATTCATGGGACGGTATAAACAGACAGCACTCTGATCACTCAGTTTGACTTTATTACGGCACAGATGTTTGGGGCGGAGCTTCCTCAGCCAGTTTTGTGTTGTAATATTAATTCCTCACTTTGATTAGAACCACAAAATACAGTTTATCAACATGATTAAAATATTAAATGTACAGTTGTCATACCCTGCTCAAGTTTCTGCAACAGTGCAGACTCCCTGAAGATCTGGGAGTCATGAACGGACCCTGGCCACTGAGCCACAAGGCTGGTGGCCATCATTTGGTGGTCACATGTCATCCACAGAAGCATTTGGGGTTCACATTAGTCAAGGTGCACCTGAAAAGACTTGAATAAAGTTCAGCTGTGACAACAGTGTTGTGTGTTTGTGTATGTGGACCGTTTTAAAATGATGTGATAGACATGATGGAAAGTGAGACGAGACATACTGATAGTGAACTGAATGTGACATGTTTGTGCATGGAGCGTGTTTCTGAGTTATCTGAACTACCTGAATGTTGAGGCTGTGAAAGTTTTATTTATTGGCATAGTCCGCCTCATTTTCCCCCAGACTTCCACAGATGGGGATGTGGGTACGATGACTCTAGGGAACCCTGTGAAAGGGACATGCTGCATTCAGTATACCGCTCAGCAGGCCTACGTCATCAGGTGTACATTATTAGTATTTTACATAGCCTGTATCATCTTACCTGCTGTCATATAAAACCCTAACCTCGCAAAGCAGATACGGCCGTTTCCTTGTTTCTCACTGGTGAATCCATCTTCAAAGCTCCCATCTGAACTGCTTGGGCCCAGTTAGAAAGTGACAGGACCAATCAGAGATGAGGGGCGGTACTTTCAGGTGCAGCAGAGTCGTATCGTAAACAAGCAGCAGGAAGAGCTGGTGCAGTTATGGAGGAAGAGATTAGCGTGGATGGGAACTTGACCACATTTCTTGGTTAAAAGAAGAACAAAGAACAGCAGTGAGCTGTTTTCTTTTCAAAAACCACAAAAGTCGAGTACTGACATGTCTACAGTCGCCATGTTTCGCGTTATTCCTCACTAGCTGCACACGTGCAGTTCGATAGCGGCTACGTCACCTGTTTTGTTGCTCTGATTGGCCCGTAGAGATGTGACAGACAGAACGTTCATCCAGTCACACTCCGAGCTGTTTTCAAAGCCTCTGCCTTTTCTCAGACGTTTCCTATTGAAGCTGGATGTGTGAAACAAATCCATCTGACGTGTCAGGTTAATAAAAACCCTCTTTGACTGAATGTTTGGGCAGGTGGGCGGGGAAAACCACGAAGACATCCAGTAGCTCAGTCAGGGCCCTCGCCACTCTGTGTACAGCAGGGCAGCATGTGTTCCTGCTGAGGTTCTCAGCGTCACCAGCAGTGTGCATATAAGAACCTATGAATGAATGAATGAATGAATGAATGAATAAATAAATGTATGACTGTATGAATGTATGAATGAATGTATGAATGTATGACTGTATGAATGTATGAATGAATGACTGTATGAATGAATGAATGAATGAATGAATGAATGAATGTATGAATGAATGAATGTATGACTGTATGAATGAATAAATGTATGAATAAATGAATGAATGAATGAATGAATGAATGTATGACTGTATGAATGTATGAATGAATGACTGTATGAATGAATGAATGAATGTATGAATGAATGAATGTATGACTGTATGAATGAATAAATGTATGAATAAATGAATGAATGAATGTATGACTGTATGAATGTATGAATGAATGACTGTATGAATGAATGAATGAATGTATGAATGAATGAATGTATGAATGAATGAATGAATGAATAAATGTATGACTGTATGAATGTATGAATGAATGTATGAATGTATGAATGAATGACTGTATGAATGAATGAATGAATGAATGTATGAATGTATGAATGAATGAATGTATGAATGAATGAATGTATGACTGTATGAATGAATAAATGTATGAATAAATGAATGAATGAATGAATGAATGTATGACTGTATGAATGAATGAATGAATGAATGAATGTATGACTGTATGAATGAATGAATGAATGTATGAATGAATGAATGAATGAATGTATGACTGTATGAATGAATAAATGTATGAATGAATGAATGTATGAATGAATGAATGAATGAATAAATGTATGAATAAATGAATGAATGAATGAATGGATGAATGAATAAATGTATGACTGTATGAATGAATGAATGAATGAATGAATAAATGAATGTATGACTGTATGAATGAATGAATGTATGAATGAATGAATGAATAAATGTATGAATAAATGAATGAATGAATGAATGAATGTATGAATGAAAGAATGAATGAATGTATGACTGTATGAATGAATGAATGTATGAATGAATAAATGTATGAATGTATGAATGAAAGAATGAATGAATGAATGTATGACTGTATGAATGAATGAATGAATGACGGAATAAATGTATGAATGAATGAATGAATGAATGTATGAATGAAAGAATGAATGAATGTATGACTGTATGAATGAATGAATGTATGAATGAATAAATGTATGAATGTATGAATGAAAGAATGAATGAATGAATGAATGAATGTATGACTGTATGAATGAATGAATGAATGACGGAATAAATGTATGAATGAATGAATGAATGAATGTATGAATTTATGAATGAAAGAATGAATGAATGAATGTATGAATGTATGAATAAATGAATGAATGTATGAATGAAAGAATGAATGAATGAATGAATAAATGAATGAAATAATGTATGAATGAATGAATGAATGAATGTATGAATGTATGACTGTATGAATTAATGAATGTATGAATGAATGAATGAATGAATGAATAAATGTATGAACGAATGAATGTATGAATGTATGAATGAATGAATGAATGAATGTATGACTGAATGAATGTATGAATGTATGACTGTATGAATGAATGAATGTATGAATGAATGAATGAATGAATAAATGTATGAATAAATGAATGAATGAATGAATGAATGAATGAATGAATGGATGGATGAATGAATGAATGTATGAATGTATGAATGAATGAATGTATGAATGTATGACTGTATGAATGTGTGACTGTATGAATGAATAAATGTATGAATGAATGAATGTATGAATGAATGAATGAATGAATAAATGTATGAATAAATGAATGAATGAATGAATGGATGAATGAATGAATGTATGACTGTATGAATGAATGAATGAATGAATGAATAAATGAATGTATGACTGTATGAATGAATGAATGAATAAATGTATGAATAAATGAATGAATGAATGAATCAATCAATGTATGAATGAAAGAATGAATGAATGTATGACTGTATGAATGAATGAATGTATGAATGAATAAATGTATGAATGAAAGAATGAAAGAATGAATGAATGAATGAATGAATAAATGAATGAATGAATGAATGTATGAATGTATGAATAAATGAATGTATGTATGTATGTATGAATGAATGAATGTATGAATGAATGAATGAATGAATGAATTTTGTGTCCCCTCTTACCACCCATCCCACATGGGATTATGAGACACCATCAGCATTGGTATAAGAATTATTATATATTATAATAATAATATAACAATATTGGTATAAGAAAAGTCTAAATGAGTACCAATGTTTTAACAATTGCTTCATTAATGAACCTACCTGTGTGGGATAAATAAAGGAATATCTTATCTTTAAAAACCTCAGCACAATGCACACAGTCTGTGGTACGGTGAGCGCCCAACTGCCATGCGTTACATTCGCAGCGTATGCCTCCATCAGTTGGCAAATGTAGCGCAGTCCATCCAATGAAAATCTATACCTTTCATATAGGATGTGATCGAAAGGACTGCATCTATCCCTAAATATTCTTTCTCTCCTAAGCGCTCTTCTCTTCTTCTGTGCACCAACCAGGATCTTCTAAGAATGGGCAGGCCATTTTTCAAGAGAACTGATTGGTCAGGAGGCGGGGCTTTTCTACTCGCTGATCTCTTATCCAGAATATAACCTGCTCCTGAGCAGGTTAGCCGTTCAGCATAAGTTACCGCGGTGATTCATCCTGGTAAGAAGTGAACCAGTGTCGTCGTACAGAAAATCCAGGGTTAATCCAGAAGTTATCTGGATAAGAGAAAATCCAGCTTCATCATACAGGCCTCAGAGCAGTGCCACAGGCTGATCGCCTCCATGCCACGCTGCATTGATGCAGTAATTCATGCAAAAGGAGGCCCGACCAAGTACTGATGCATAGAAATGAACATGCTTTCCAGAAGCCTGACATTTCTGTTTAAAACATCCTTTTTATGATCTTATGGAATATTCTCATTTTTTGAGACACTGAACTTTTGGTTTTCTTATCTGTAAGCCATAATCATCAAGATTTCAAGAAATAAAGGCTTGAAATATTTCACTTTATGTGTAATGAGTCAACATAGTATATGGGTTTTTATTTCTGTGAATAATTTTCAGGTTTATTCTGATTTTTTTTTAATTTCTGTGAATAATTTTCAGTTTAATTCTGATTTTTCTTTTAAATTAATTTAATTTAATTTTTATTTTTTTAGTTCTGTGAATAATTTTCAGATTTATTCTGTTTTTTTTTATTTCTGTGAATAATTTTCAGGTTTATTCTGATTTTTTTTTTTATTTCTGTGAATAATGTTCAGTTTTATTCTGATGTTTTTTTTTAATTTAATTCAATTTAATTTTGATTTTTTTTATTTCTGTGAATAATTTTCAGGTTTATTTTTATGTTTTTTTATTTCTGTGACTATTTTTCAGGTTTACTCTCATGGTTTTTACATTTTATTTTATTTTTATTTTTCATCTCTGTGACTAATTTTCAGGTTTACTCTGATGTTTTTTTTTATTTCTGTGAATAATTTTCAGGTTTATCCTGATTTTATTTTTATTTTATTTTATTTTATTTCTGTGAATAATTTTCAGGTTTATCCTGATTTTATTTTTATTTTATTTTATTTTATTTTTTATTTCTGTGAATAATTTTCAGGTTAATCCTGATTTCATTTTTATTTAATCTTATTTAATTTTATTTAATTCTGTGAATAATTTTCAGGTGTTTCCTGATTTTATTTTTATTTCTATTTTATTTTTAATTTCTGTGGATAAATTTCAGGTTTATCCTGATTTTATTTTTATTCTATTTTTTATTTCTGTGGATAAATTTCAGGTTTATCCTGATTTTATTTTTATTTTATTTTTAATTTCTGGGGATAAATTTCAGGTTTATCCTGATTTTATTTTTATTTTTATTTTATTTTTTTATTTCTCTGAATAAATTTCAGTTTTATCCTGATTTTATTTTTATTTTATTTTTAATTTCTGTGGATAATTTTCAGGTTTATCCTGATTTTATTTTTATTTTATTTTTAATTTCTGTGGATAAATTTCAGGTTTATCCTGATTTTATTTTTATTTTTATTTTATTTTATTTTTTATTTCTGTGGATAAATTTCAGGTTTATCCTGATTTTATTTTTATTTTATTTTTAATTTCTGTGGATAAATTTCAGGTTTATCCTGATTTTATTTTTATTTTTATTTTATTTTATTTTTTATTTCTGTGGATAATTTTCAGGTTTATCCTGATTTTATTTTTATTTTATTTTTAATTTCTGTGGATAAATTTCAGGTTTATCCTGATTTTATTTTTATTTTATTTTTAATTTCTGTGGATAAATTTCAGGTTTATCCTGATTTTATTTTTATTTTTATTTTATATTTTTATTTCTCTGAATAAATTTCAGGTTTATCCTGATTTTATTTTTATTTTATTTTTAATTTCTGTGGATAAATTTCAGTTTAATTCTGATTTTTCTTTAATTTCTGTGAATAATTTTCAGTTTAATTCTGATTTTTCTTTTAAATTAATTTAATTTAATTTTTATTTTTTTAGTTCTGTGAATAATTTTCAGATTTATTCTGTTTTTTTTTATTTCTGTGAATAATTTTCAGGTTTATTCTGATTTTTTTTTTTATTTCTGTGAATAATGTTCAGTTTTATTCTGATGTTTTTTTTTAATTTAATTCAATTTAATTTTGATTTTTTTTATTTCTGTGAATAATTTTCAGGTTTATTTTTATGTTTTTTTATTTCTGTGACTATTTTTCAGGTTTACTCTCATGGTTTTTACATTTTATTTTATTTTTATTTTTCATCTCTGTGACTAATTTTCAGGTTTACTCTGATGTTTTTTTTTATTTCTGTGAATAATTTTCAGGTTTATCCTGATTTTATTTTTATTTTATTTTATTTTATTTCTGTGAATAATTTTCAGGTTTATCCTGATTTTATTTTTATTTTATTTTATTTTATTTTTTATTTCTGTGAATAATTTTCAGGTTAATCCTGATTTCATTTTTATTTAATCTTATTTAATTTTATTTAATTCTGTGAATAATTTTCAGGTGTTTCCTGATTTTATTTTTATTTCTATTTTATTTTTAATTTCTGTGGATAAATTTCAGGTTTATCCTGATTTTATTTTTATTCTATTTTTAATTTCTGTGGATAAATTTCAGGTTTATCCTGATTTTATTTTTATTTTATTTTTAATTTCTGGGGATAAATTTCAGGTTTATCCTGATTTTATTTTTATTTTTATTTTATTTTATTTTTAATTTCTGTGGATAAATTTCAGGTTTATCCTGATTTTATTTTTATTTTATTTTTAATTTCTGTGGATAAATTTCAGGTTTATCCTGATTTTATTTTTATTTTTATTTTATTTTATTTTTAATTTCTGTGGATAATTTTCAGGTTTATCCTGATTTTATTTTTATTTTATTTTTAATTTCTGTGGATAAATTTCAGGTTTATCCTGATTTTATTTTTATTTTATTTTTAATTTCTGTGGATAAATTTCAGGTTTATCCTGATTTTATTTTTATTTTTATTTTATTTTTTTATTTCTCTGAATAAATTTCAGGTTTATCCTGATTTTATTTTTATTTTATTTTTAATTTCTGTGGATAAATTTCAGGTTTATCCTGATTTTATTTTTATTTTATTTTTAATTTCTGTGGATAATTTTCAGGTTTATCCTGATTTTATTTTTATTTTATTTTTAATTTCTGTGGATAAATTTCAGGTTTATCCTGATTTTATTTTTATTTTTATTTTGTGGATAAATTTCAGGTTTATTTTTCCTGGTTTTATTCTGTTATTTTATTTTTATTTTATTTTTAATTTCTGTGGATAAATTTCAGGTTTATCCTGATTTTATTTTTATTTTATTTTTAATTTCTGTGAATAATTTTCAGGTTTGTCCTGATTTTATTTTTATTTTTATTTTATTTATTTATTTATTTTTTGTGACGTCTGGTGCCAGCTGAGGTCTCTCTCTCCGTCGCTCCTCCTCTCTGATCGATCAGCCTCTCTCACTGATCTCTGATCAGTTTCAGATCGATACTTTATCTCTCAGGGCCTGTCCCTCGGTCCTGGTCTGGTTCTGTCTGGATCTTTCTGGTTCTTTTTGGTTCCTTCTGTGTGTTCCGGAACTTTTTGGACTCAGTGCGGGATTCCGGCTTAACTGTTAGCATCTCTCTGTGGCGGAATTAGCTTCCGTTTGCTTCCTGTCCCGGATCCTTCCCGCCTCAGAGTGCTCGTTTCAGTCCGAACCTGAGCGCTCCTCTCCGGGCAGAAGTGTCAGCTTAGCTCCGGGGACAGTTAGCCGGCTCGGTTCTGTTAGCTGGCAGTGAAGCTAACTAGCTAAGTGTTAGCCTGAGTTAGCAGCTAGGCTACAGCCCGAGCCTCCTCCGTCCTCATGCCGGCGATGCTGGAGAGAAACCCGGAGGCTGCGGGGAAGCGGAGAGGCAGAGCCCCGGCGGGCAGCGGCAGCAGCGGCCCCGGGGCAGCAGCGAACCCCGGCGGGAAGAGCCTGTCCGGTAATGGAACCAGCACCAACAGCTGCTGGGAAGAAGGAAGTTCAGGCTCCAGCAGCGACGAGGAGCATGGTGGGTAGCCTCGATCACCGGGGGACTTATCGGGACTTTGATGAACTTTACCGGCCTGGTATCTCCTCAGCATTAAAGTCTGGTTTTCTTCCACTACAGGGGGAGGAGGGATGCGGGTCGGGCCTCAATACCAGGCCGTGGTTCCGGACTTTGACCCAGGTAAGACTCGGTAGCCTGGAGGCGGATTGGTAGCCTCGAACAACAGAAGTGAAGGAGACTGGCTAGACCTCTCTGACTGGTTCTAGTCCTCTGGAAGTGGACCCAGGTCTACAGAAGAAGGCTTAGACTGGTTCTAGTTCGGCATTAGCTCGTTAATATTTAAATATAGAGAGGATTTTAAAGCTTTTAGCTCTTTAACACGTCTCTGCTGTGGTGAACAGCTCTGCCTAGGGCTGGGCATTATGTCCAGTTTTACACATCAGCAGGTTTATACTGGTGTAGTTTATATTCATGGTGATTTAAAAAGTTAGTGAGAGGCCTAATGATCAGTTTAAAGATACTCTACCAGTGAAATCTGTTTTTACCACGACATAACCTGTTTAAGTGTTTGATTCCTGAGTTTCTAATCAAACCGAGGACTCCTCTGTCACTGGAACGGCTTCTTTCTGGGGACATGTCTGTTTCTTTGTTCACTATGATGGAAAATATGACCAAAAATACTCTTCTTCTTCTTCATATGACCCCTTATCATCATCAGTGATGAATAATCTAGTTTTTGATAATTATATTCAGCATATTTTAAACTGACTTAGTCCAGCGTTACTCAACCAAAGAGCCAAATTATTGAAAAATACCTTTACAAGAGCCACAATCTAAGTGGTAAAAAACAAACAAACAGCTGAAGTAGCATTAAAGGTAAATCAAAGGTGGCAAACGTGTGAGAAGGGGTAAAAATGGGGAGGAAAAGGTGGAAAATGGTCAGAAAATAGCGAAAATGAGTGGAAGTGACAAAAATGAGTTACAGGTGCCAAAAATGGTCCATAAGTGGTGAAAACATGGCAAAAGATGGGTATGAATTGACTAAAATGGGCAAAAAGCAGTTGATAGTGGCAAAATGAGCAAAACCAGGAAACAAGTGGTATTTAATGGAAAAACGTAGCTTCAACGGGCAAAAAGAAGTGGCAACAATAGGCCAAAAAATCAGGAAAAAGGTGTATTTAACGGCAAAAGGTAGCTTAAATGGGTGAAAAGTGGTGTAAAAGGGCAAAAATGGGAAAGAAGTGGTATTTAATGGCACAAGGTAGGTTAGATGGGGGAAAAGGGGCAAAAAAGTTGGCTTTAAGATTTTTGGGATAATTCCGTGTTTTTCAAATTAAGACAGAAAAGAGCCTCGCGTTGAGTCTGCCTGAGTCTTTCAGCATCAACAACAATCCTCAGTAAAGCCCTAAACACACCGGGGCCATCTGACGCTGCCTGAAAACAGCTGTTTTGTCCATCTGAGCTGCCGTAGCAGCGCTCGGTTTGAGAGCACAGAAATTTAGCGCCGTCTTTAGGTGTGGAATAAACCCGAGGCCTCAGCCTGGTCACATACCGCCGCTCCTGTTGTTTTTCCTGGCGACCCCTGAGCGGGGGGTCAGATCTGGGGTCAGGTACCTGACCCAGCAGTGGCAGCTGCTGCTGGCGCCATCGCGGCGTTCTGGACCCAACAGCTGACAGAATGACTTTATATACGACGTAACCAACAGCTCCTAGAATCGTATCAGAGTTCAGGATCCAACAACCCTAGTGACATGGAGTACCTCAGGGCTGGGGTCCAGGTCCTCTTCTCTTCTAAAGCAGTGGTTCTTAACTTGGGGGTCAGGACCCCTTGGGGGTCGCCAGATGCCTTAAAAAAATGAAGGAAATTTAAAAATGATCTTTTCCCACCCATTTTGTTCCTATTATGTGACACTTTTTTAAAATCAACTTCTGCACAGTTTGGACCCATTTTACCTTCTTTTGCCACTTTACACTAATTTTGCCAAACCATGGCCCATTTTATCACCTTTTCCCACTATTTTTTGCCCATTTTAAGCATATTTTCGCCACTCTAAACCCATTTTTTTCAACTTTAAACCCTTTCCATCGCTTTTCTTCTGCCTGTTTTTGTCACTTCTATTCCAATTCTTGCCCCTTTCTGCCTATTTCGCACACATTTTTGCCCATTTTAACCACATTTCACGATTTGTTATGCCGATTTTTGCCAGTTTTACCCATTTCTGTCAATTTCTGCCTATTTTTCTGCCTCAGGTTACCCATTTTAGCCAGTTTAAACCACTATTTCAAACTTTTAAATACCATTTAAACTCTTTCCAGACATTTTTACACCTCTTTCTCTATTTCTGCCACGTTTTAATCCTGTTTTACCACATTTTATGTTCATTTCTGCCACATTACCCTGTTTCTGCTACTTTTGAACTCTAATTCACTTCCTTTTTTAAACATTTTAACGCATTTCAATTCAATTTTTAAGAAAATGGATGTATATTTATATTACTAGAGTGGTTATTATTCAGCTTAAGTATGAAATGTAGATACCATCCTACCTCTATCTTTGTGTTTTTATCATGCACAGAAGTACCGGACAGTAGTCTTTGCGTTCTCAGGACCTCTTTATGCTCTCCGTCCCAAACGCTCGGACAGAAATTGGGAAAAGGGCTTTTGGCTACTCTGCACCCTCAGCCAGGGATCAGCTGCAGAATGACTTAAAGCTCAAGGAGCTGGTGTCCTTAAATGTTTTTAAATCTAAAATGAAAGATGTGGAAGCAGATTCTATAGGATGGTGATGTTTTAACTTGGCTGTTTGAACAATTGATTCCCTAGATATGACTCATCGATGGTTTTAATCCAAAACGTTGTGTTTTGTAAATTGTACTCTGTCTCTCCTTGTATTTCCGTCTGTAGCTTTGTGTTTTTGCTGCTGCCTGTCTCGGCCGGGTCTCCCTTGAAAAAGAGGTTTTTAATCTCAATGGGACCAACCTGGTTAAATAAAGGTTAATAACCACTCAGTGATACTCAACGTGTGGCTCTTTTATGTCTTTATTTTAAATATTATTCCCCCCAAAAAACTGAAAAAGTGGAAACTTTTTGCCATTTTCACCATTTTTGCCACTTTTCACCCATTTTAGCTACCCTTTGCCATTAAATACCACTTTTTTCCAATTTTTTGACCATTTTTTGCAACTTCTTTTTGCCACTTTTTCCCCATTTTTGCTACTTTTATTCCATATTTACTCTTTTCTTAACCATTTTTGCCACTTTTCATCTAAATAAGCTACCTTTTTCCATTTAATACCACTTGTTTCCTTTTTTTTGCCCATTTTTGCCACTCTTGACTGCTTTCTGAGCATTTTTTGCCACCTGTAACTCATGTTTTGGTCACTTCTCACTCATTTTTGCTGCATTTTGACCATTTTTGCCACCTTTAACCAATTTTTATTGCTACTTCGAGCCATTTTTACCACTTTTCACCACTGAGATTGTGGCTCTTGCGGCGGTATTTTTCAACTATTTGGCTCTTTGGTTGAGGAACTCTGGTCTAACTTTGATCCCTCTTATGCTCATGGCTGTTCAGCCACCTTCAGGTCCAGTGGGGGTCCCCGGTCTCTGGTGTCTTTATTGGGGGGGTCACGGGCTGAAAAGGTTGAGAAACCCTGTTTGAGGAATGTAAAATCTGAGGAATTGGCTCAGAGATTTTAGAGTAATCTGATTGGCTGGCTGAGAAATTTTCATGAATTTCTATGTAATAAATGAAGTTTTTACTTGGATGTTTAGGTTTTATGATAAAGATTCACCGACACATTTTAGATCCTCTGTAAAGGAACTTTTGGGGTAGTTTTAGGGGATATTTTACTAATATTTCCACAGAAATTTTGGGCATTAGTGTGGATTTAGGAAAGTAAATTCTTCCTCTTCAGATGGATGTTTGAACTTATGAGGTGTTACTGGTCTCAGATGTCTTGATTATTAAAGTTTCTATTTTAAAAAAAGAGGTAAATATTAAAAATATAAGGTATCTAAATGATTTCAAATGTTCTTCTCAGTTGAAATGGATGTATAATTGCTCATTAAGGCTGACTAGACATCCATTAGAGAGTCTAGAGGTCAGAAGAGCCCAGTGTCAGAGCTCTCTCGGGTCAGTCTTACGTTCTTTCGTGTCCGTCTGTGTTTGTAGACGTGGCCAAAGCCGCTCACCAGAGAGAGAACCTGGGCATGTTGGTCTGGATCCCCAGCAGCTGTCTGAACCAGATGCAGCGTAAGAATCTCTGATTTATTCATAAAGAACATCAAATAAACCAGCGCCATGTTTGTGAGTCTGAACCTTTGTTTCTGTCTCCAGTGGACGAGTACATCGCCATCGCCAAGGAGAAGCACGGATACAACATGGAGCAGGTAAACCTGGGGACACCTGGAGTCCAGCTCTGAGCTGGGATCAGGGTCTGCCTCTCTGAAGTCTGTCTGGGGGTCGTCTCTGTGCTGAAAGTCCTAAACTCTGAAACCACAGTCCAAGTGTATTTATACCTGTCAGTAACCATGGCAACAGAGGTGGACGCTCTAGACCAGGGCTCAACCACAGTGCTACCAGGACCAGGCTTCACATAAACGAACATTTAAAACATATTTTGGTCCAGTTAACATCATTTTTTATTTTGTTCTTCAGATCATGAATTACCTTTGGCTGTGAGATCAGTCCCAGTCGCCTACATTTCTACTGCCACCAGGGGGCGGTAGCATTATTTTGGCTACATATTTCTGTGGGGGGTTTGTCGTCTGTTACTGGGTTTGATGCTAAAATCCTGTGTTGTGATTGGTGGGTAATATGGGCAGGAAACCCATCTGTTGTTGAGGCTCTCTGGGAGGAAACATTGATTTCTAAAAGGCCCGGAGCAGAAATTTGATGTGGGAAACGGCGGCTTTAATCAAGAGCAGACTAACGAGTTTATCACATGTATTCACTAACGACTGACGGATGGAGTTCTGTAAAACGGACCAAACACCGAGCCAGTGCTTTTAAAAACACCACATCATATTTTCCTCTGCACGTTGTCTGATGTTGAGAATCTTCAGGGGCCGGATGTGGCCCCCGGGCCGCCAGTTGATCACTGATCTAGATGCTCTCCAGCAGTGGCTCTCAACACAGGAGGACCCCAGAGGGGGTCTCCAGATGCCTTAAAAACTAACATTTTTGAATTTCACTGTTGCCACTTTACACCAATTTTGTCAATTTTAACCCATTTCTGTCCCTTTTTAACCCTTTCCACCACTTTCTTCTGCCTGTTTTTGCCACCTCTAAACCAAATGTTGCCACTCTCTGTCTATTGTTGGCTCTGTTGGCACATTATTACCACTATTAACCCCTTTAACCACTTTTTAAGCCACATTTCACAATTTGAAAAGCCCATTTTTGCCAGTTTCTGAATATTTCTGCCTCAGCTTTGTCATTTTATATCAATTTTTCATCCTATTTCACTAAATTTCCACCTATTTTTTGACACTTTCACGCCATTTCAGACACTTTTTAATCCCCTTTTACCACTTCATGTGTCCATTTTTGCCACTTCAACCCATTTTTGCCACGTTTTGATTATTTTTTTTCCATTTTTAATTAATTTTTGACATTTCTAACCCATTTCTGCTCCTTTTAAAATCTAATTTCACCACTTTTCCCACCATTAATAACCCATTTTAGCTATTTTTAACCTATTTTAAGTCTTGTTTTAACTGAAGGATTTACATTTTTAAGAGGGCTACTTACTACATGGCCAGGATTTTGCTGGCCCCCAGTTTGGCTGGGTCCCAGAAAGCTCTCCCATTTCTCCCCCTTATAGACGGCCTTGTCTCCACATGACTGTTCTGAATGTTCCTGGCTGTTCAACCACCTTCAGGTCCAGTGGGGTCCCCGGTCTCTGACACCTTCATTTTGGGGGTCGTGGGCTGTAAAGGTGGAGAACCTCTGGTCTAAGGGTCAGTCTGCTGTTGTAAAAGCTTCGTGCTCGTCCAGGCCGAGGTGGGCCGGAGCTGCAAAAGGACAAAAAAGGCTGTCTTACTTTCTGGAGAGCTCCAGGTGATTTATTTCACCAGAGTAGTGGCGTTGAGGCTCCTCATCAGGCAGACCTCCTGTTGGCGTTAGTTTTATACTCGGCTCAGGTGCGTAGGCCGCTCTCAGACTCAGGCTGGAGCGGTGCCGACTACAAAGAGAACGTTTTTAGTCGTATGAGCAGCTAATGGTGCACATCCTTCATATTTACGGCCTGATCACCTTCACCCTGAGCCTCACAGAGACGTCAGCGTGATGATTGGTCCGTCTGTTAGCTGTTAGCATCTCTGCAGGTTAAACAGAACACTGACCATCACGCCGCCGTGGTACGGGTATGAATGTGTGAGGACAGCAGAGCTTGGTCTGCGCCCACCATTAACTTCCTCCCCCCCCCCCAGGCTCTGGGCATGCTCTTTTGGCACAAACACAACATCGAGAAGTCTCTGGCTGACCTCCCAAACTTCACGCCGTTTCCTGACGAGTGGACGGTGGAGGACAGAGTTCTGTTTGAACAAGCCTTCAGCTTCCATGGGAAGAGCTTCCACCGCATCCAGCAGATGGTAACCATTAAACCCAGTGTAACCACTGTGACCAGTGTGGCGTTCATGTTGATCCTGGTCTGACTCTCTCTGCAGCTACCTGATAAGTCCATCGCCAGCCTGGTCCGCTTCTATTACTCCTGGAAGAAGAGTCGCAGCAAAACCAGTCTGATGGACCGGCAGACGAGGAAACAGAAGAGAGAGAGAGACGACAGGTGAGCCGCCGCCGCTGCACAGGTGACACCTGGTGTCAGGAAACACCGGGAACGTGAGCGATATCACCATCAAACGACCAGTTTAACCCTCCGTTAGAGCCAGATTTACCAGAGACGTGGTCTGAAGGTGGAACTAGATCAGGCTGGAGGACGTCACGCTGCTACTGAACGTTAGCATTAGCATTCTAACATGCTAGTTTCCAATCATCTGTCATCATATCAGATTTTTATCTGTGATTCTAGAAAAATCAAATATACTGATACGTGTTTGATATTACAGCGACAAAATCAAAGTCTCCAAATATTCTTGTTTTTATCATCAGAAGCTGCAGCCAAGTTCTGGCGTCTAAATTACACAGAAAAGCTCCAACAGCTGATCTCTATTAAACCATTTTGATCAATCTTTCTCTCTTCTACATCAAATATCCTTTATTTTCACACTGAGGATGTTAGAAGACATAAAGTGCATTTAAAAGAGAAGAGGAGCCGTTACACTGCCCTGAGGAACTCCACATGGTAGCATGGTTACTGAATTTTAAACTCTGGCATGATTCTAGTGAACATGAGCTAACATTTATATCTGTTGGACACCACAGCAGAAAAAATAGACGCCTTAAACAGCCAGTATTTGGCAGTTTCTTGTTTTTTTTAAAAAGAATGTCCAGTAAACTCCCACAGGGAGCAGAGAGTTTATCATTACCAGAGGAGTGTTTGGGTTTCGGTTGTCTTTGTTGATTTTGAGACTAATATTCTTTATTAGCAGCGATTTAGACTGGAGCACAACTGCACATCATCGGCTCACTGAAGACAGAGTGAATCTAAAAGAGCAGAGGAGACGGACGTTTTTAAAAACCACAGCAGAGAAAGGCCGTCTGAGGCCCTGGAAGTTCAGTTAGTCCTTGTTTTCAAAGCTTGGAAGTTTCAGGTGGACTCCTACACACGTCTGAATTACATGAATGATTGTCCGTACTGTTGAGTGTTTCTGGAGCTACAGCTCACTCTCACCAGTCATGTTGTTTTTGAGACGGACTGTAATGATGCTGACGTGTAAAGATATAAACTCAAACATGATTTATTTAAAAAATATAATATAAAATATAAAAAAATACTTCATAAAAAATAATAGATAATAATAAAATATAAAATACAATAAAAAAATTAAAAAATAATTAATAAAAATAATATCTAATAATAAAATTTAAATTAATTAATTAATAGAAAATAAAATATAAAAATGAAATAATGATAAATATTTAATGTGAAAATTTAAAAAGGACACAGCAGTAAAGAAGACCCAGTAAATATCCCTGAGGTTCACCACGTGTCTCAGTGGTGGTTGATTTTAAACTTTGATTTGATTCTTGTGAAAATCAAATGATACTGATAAATCTTTTGCTCAGCAGCAACTCTAATAATACTTGTACACATCTATTATTAAAGAATTTATTGTTTCTCTTATTTTAAAGTTTATATCGGTCTCAGAGGTCCCCAGAACAATCCTGTGAAGTTTGTTGGTGTAAAAACACTCCAGTATTGATTTCTGCATGTCTAAAAACTCCTCTCTTTCAGCCCTGATCAGAACCAGCGGATTCTGTCTGTAAGGAAATCTGGGATCTTTATTTCATTTTGGGAATTACGGGGCATTGAATACATTCACAGGAATTTTCATGAAGTATTTTGGATGTTTGCTGACATTTTCACGGAGTTTGGGGAATGTAAAAATCTGAGGAATTGGCTCAGAGATTTTAGGGGGAATCTGATCGTCTCAGAAATGTTCAGGATTTTCTATGGAATTATTTTAAGTTTTTATTCGGAGCTTTAGGCTTTATTATTAAGTTTCCCTGACACATTTTAGATCCTCTTTAAAGGAAATTTTGGGGTATTTTTATGGGATATTTCACAGATATGTCCACAGAAATTTTCGGGCGTTAGTGTGGATTTAGGAAAGTAAATTCTTCCTGTTCAGACGGATGTTTGAACTTAGGAGGTGTTACTGATCTCCAACCAGCTGTTCTGTGTCTGACTGAGCTGTCTGACTCCGCCCCTGACTCCGCCCCTCTCAGGAAATGGATGTGGCTCTCCTGATCTTCCATCTAAGAGGAGGTTCAGGAGAGGAGGGTGGGACTTTCTTCAAAGCAGGGAGGGCCAACATAACCTGGGGGCAGGGCTAACTCCCCACATGACATCATGAGGGGAAAATCTAAGAATCGCTTGTTTCAGCGCACATTTTCTGAAAGGCGGGGGGGGGGGGGGGGGTTGGTTTACTGTTGGGCTGACTGTGGACAGGGTCACATATTTTTGTTATTAAAGCCTGATTATGTGACCTCTAGAAAAATCCAGCCAGACTAACTCCTGCTGTCTCAGTTTCTCATCAGTAGAGGCGCGGTCTTTAATGACATCTGTTTCAGATAAATGTTCGTAAATACCAGTGTAGACGTAGAGCTGCACATCATCAGCATACTGAGGATGTTAATGATGACAGAGGAGGCGGAGCTTACAGTCCTGAGGTGAAACACGTAACGAGGGCTGCTGGGTTTAAACTCTAATAGGAGTCTGGGGGAATTGAACCATTTCCAAAAATCTGAATTAAAATGATTTCACCTGTCTGAAAAAACTAAACAGCTGCAGAGTTTCTGTACAGGTTAGGATGATTAAAGTCAAATTATCTTTACCATAAACATTAGCAACATAGCTGAACACCTTTGAAACTCTGTTGCTCTGTTTTTGTGATGTTTTTTTACCCAAATGTCCCAATATTTGTGCAACTTCGTTACACGTTTCAGCACTTTGTGATGCTGTTGATGGTTGAAATGAGTCTGAAATAAGAATCAGAGTTTTTGACAACCTTCCTGTAAAGAGCCAGCTTCAGTCTCCCGCCCTGATTGGTGGATTCATGCCAACATTTCAAACGTTTGTTTCAGTGACGAAGAGGCCGAGGAGGGAAACGTAAACCCCCAGAGCGACTCAGAGTTCGACCCAAACAAAGAAGAGAAGAAGGAGGTGAGGCGTGTTTTATTATTGATGGACTAAAGAGTCTCTCTCCTCCAGCAGGAGAGACACTAAAACCTGAGGATTCGGTTTATTCTGTGACCTTCTGTTTCAGGTGAGCTCTGGATCGGAGAGGTCAGAGGTCAAACCTGCTGGACTCAAGGTAACAACACCAGACAGCATCATGTCTGCTAGAATAATCCTCTTTGGTTAGAGAGGTTTACTGATCAGGTTTATTGATGAAAGGAAACATGGGAGCATCCTTTAGAGCAGGGGTTCTCAACCTTGGGATCGGGGCCCCATTGGGGGTCGCGAGACACTGAGAGGGGGTCTCCAAGTTGCTTAAAAAAACTAAGAATATTTTTGAATTACACTGTTGACACTACACTGTTGCCTAATTTTAACCTATTTTTGCAACTTAAAACCCATTTTTCGTCAAATTAAACCCTTTCAACCACTTTTATATGCCTGTTTTTGCCACGTCTAAACCAATTCTCACCACTCTCTGCCTATTGTTGGCTCTGTTGACCCATTATTGCCACTATTAACCCCTTTGACCTACTTTTAAGCCACATTTCACAATTTGATATGCCCATTTTTGCCCGTTTCTGATTATTTCTACCTCAGCTAACCCTTTTTTGTCAGTTTATATCAATTTTCATCCCATTTTACCAAATTTCCAACTATTTTTGACACTTAACACCATTTCAGACACTTTTTAATCCCATTTTACCACCTAATTAGCCCATTTTTGTCATTTTTTGGTAATTTTTTGCTACTTTAATGTAATTTTTGCACTTCTAACACATTTCTGCTATTTTTAAAATCTCATTTCCCCACCATTTTGCCATTATTAACCCATTTTAGCAATTTTTAATGTATTTTAATTCTGTTTTTAACAGAAGGGTTTACATTTTAAGAGGGCTAATTACTCCACAAATGAATTAAAATGTGTTTCTTTGATCAGAGAGGTTATTATTCAGGTTAAATATAAAATACCACAGTTTATCTTGATAATGGATCATGATTTTGCTGGTCCCCAGTTTGGCTGGGCCCCAGAAAGTTCTCCCATTTCTCCCCCCTTATGGATGGCCTTGTCTGCACATTTACCTTGTGGAGTAGATTTAGAGACTTCCTGGGTCGACCCTGGACCGGTCTCTCTCCCACAGACAGGTACGATCATTAACCCATCTCTGTTTGGTTCTAGGCGGGCAGTAAGGCGTCTCAGCGGATGAAGAAGCGTCCACCTCGGGGTATGTTTCTGAACCAGCAGGACATCGTCTCGCTCTCCTCGACGTCTCCTCAGGGTCTCATCAGACAGCTGGACAGCCAGCTGGTCTCCATCAAGAGACAGGCGAGTCTAGAGAGGCTAGAATACTGGATCTGGATCTGCAGGGCGAGGGGGGGTTAAGAACAGATGAGGACTAAATCATTGGTCCTCTATGAAGCTTTAAAGTATTCACTGTCTGATCATCTCTGCTCTCCTCCCTCTGTGTTTCAGATCCAGACCATCAAACAGTCCAACAGTGCTCTTAAAGACAAACTCAGCACCGGGGTCAGCGAGTTCAGACAGCCTGAGGTAACCATGGCAACACTCAGGTTGTTTACATTCACAGTTAAGACAGGCTACAGTTACGGCTAAATTCTGTTATTTAAGTACCCATGTGAGCCGGTCACCCGGGTTCTTAAAGTCCAGAACAAACAGGAAAATCTGACTTTTCCTGGCAGCATGTAAACGTACTGACAGCATGTAAACGTATTGAAAGCATGTTAACTTACTGACAGCATTTAAACGTACTGGCAGCATGTAAACATACTGACGACATGTAAACGTACTGACAGCATTTAAACGTACTGTCTGCATGTAAACGTACTGGCAGCATGTAAACGTACTGACAGCATGTAAACGTACTGGCAGCATGTAAACATACTGACAGCATGTAAACTTAATGAAGGCATGTAAACTTACTGACAGCATGTAAACGTACTGGCAGCATGTAAACTTACTGACAGCATGTAAACTTACTGGCAGCATGTAAACGTACTGACAGCATGTAAACTTACTGACAGCATGTAAACTTACTGGCAGCATGTAAACGTACTGACAGCATTTAAACGTACTGACAGCATGTAAACTTACTGACAGCATGTAAACTTACTGACAGCATGTAAACTTACTGGCAGCATGTAAACGTACTGACAGCATGTAAACGTAATGGCAGCATGTAAACTTACTGACAGCATGTAAACTTACTGGCAGCATGTAAACGTACTGACAGCATGTAAACTTACTGACAGCATGTAAACGTACTGACAGCATTTAAATGTACTGACAGCATGTAAACGTACTGACAGCATTTAAATGTACTGGCAGCATGTAAACGTACTGACAGCATTTAAATGTACTGGCAGCATGTAAACATACTGTCTGCTTGTAAACATACTGACGGCATGTAAACATACTAGCAGCATGTAAACGTACTGTCTGCATATAAACTTACTGACAGCATGTGAACGTACTGACAGCATGTAAACTTACTGACAGCATGTGAACGTACTGACAGCATGTAAACTTACTGACAGCATGTAAACGTACTGGCAGCATGTAAACGTGCTGTCTGCATTTAAACGTAATGTCAGCATGTAAACGTATTGGCAGCATGTAAACGTACTGTCTGCATGTCAACATACTAGCGGCATGTAAACATAATGGCAGCATGTAATTGTAATTGCAGCATGTAAACGTACTGTCTGCATGTAATTGTAATGGCAGCATGTAAACGTGCTGTCTGCATGTAAACGTAATGGCAGCATGTAAACGTAATGGCAGCATGTAAACGTACTAGCAGCATGTAAATGTAATGGCAGCACGTAATTGTAATGGCAGCATGTAAACGTGCTGTCAGCATATAAACGTAATGGCAGCATGTAAACGTGCTGTCAGCATGTAAACTTGCTGTGTGCATGTAAACGTAATGGCAGCATGTAAACATGCTGTCAGCATGTAAACGTGCTGTCTGCATGTAAACTTGCTGTCTGCATGTAAACGTGCTGTCAGCATGTAAACGTAATGGCAGCATGTAAACGTAATGGCAGCATGTAAACGTGCTGTCTGCATGTAAACGTGCTGTCTGCATGTAAACGTAATGGTAGCATGTAAAAGTGCTGTTTGCATGTAAACGTAATGGCAGCATGTAAACGTGCTGTCTGCATGTAAACGTACTGGCAGCATGTAAACATAATGGCAGCATGTAAATGTAATGGCAGCATGTAAATGTAATGGCAGCATGTAAATGTAATGGCACCATGTAAACGTACTAGCAGCATGTAACCTTACTGTCTGCATGTACACGTAATGGCAGCATGTAAATGTAATGGCAGCATGTAAATGTAATGGCACCATGTAAACGTACTAGCAGCATGTAACCTTACTGTCTGCATGTAAACGTAATGGCAGCATGTAAATGTAATGGCAGCATGTAAATGTAATGGCACCATGTAAACGTACTAGCAGCATGTAAACTTACTGTCTGCATGTAAACGTAATGGCAGCATGTAAACGTGCTGTCTGTATGTAAACGTGCTGTCTGCATGTAAACGTACTGGCAGCATGTAAACGTAATGGCAGCATGTAAACGTAATGGCAGCATGTAAATGTAATGGCAGCATGTAAACGTACTGTCTGCATGTAAACGTACTAGCAGCATGTAAACGTGCTGTCAGCATGTAAACGTAATGGCAGCATGTAAACGTGCTGTCAGCATGTAAACGTAATGGCAGCATGTAAACGTAATGGCAGCATGTAAACGTGCTGTCAGCATGTAAACGTGCTGTCAGCATGTAAACGTACTAGCAGCATGTAAACATAATGGCAGCATGAAATTGTAATGGCAGCATGTAAACGTGCTGTCTGCATGTTAACATAATGGCAGCATGTAAACGTGCTGTCAGCATGTAAACGTAATGGCAGCAGCACAACAGCCACCTACTGACTGTTTGCCCAGTTTCACTCTCTCTGCTCGTTTCAGGTCAATCAGAAGTTTAACACTCGCTGGACCACAGAGGAGCAGCTTCTCGCTGTTCAAGGTAAAAACCTGAACTACCTGTTAGCACATGGACCCTGGCTAGCAAAGCCAGAGGAGTCTAAGACTGAGCTAAGAGGCTAGCTAGCTGAGCCTCTTTAACAGCTTTTCTCCTTTGTTTTATCATAAAGGAGCTTTTAATGGACTCACTGATTCACTGTCCAGACAAGAAACATTGACAGTTACTGGTTAGACTGGAATGACAACTGGGTGACTCTACTGGCCTGCATGCAAAAGAATGGATGGAATGATGTATGAGCTTAAATGACATGATATAAAAGGCAAGGATGGAATGTTTTGGAAGTTTTGATGATATCATCTTTAATGGAAAGAATGGAATGTTGTATACGCTTTGATCACATCATCTTTAAAGGCAAGAATGAAATGTTTGTAAGCTTTAAAAGGATGACATCTTTTTCAAAGGCAGAGGCCAGGATGTTTGTGAAGCTGGGGATGTTGGGGTCTTTTCCTCAACTGCTCTTTTCTCCAGATGGTCAGACATAGTTAAAGTGGGTACAGGCCGTTTGATGTTAAATTGAAACCTTGTCAGTTTTTTGAATTGAGAGAACATTCCTTTTTCCCTCCCTTGTGTGACTTGGTGCAGTTGTAAAAAAGAATGTTACATCACCAGTGTTCTGCTCTTTGGTCTTAAATGTTAATATTACCTGGGTCACTTACACCTCGGCTGTATTATTTTAGTCTCTGTCAGTGATTGGTTGGTGACTCTCCCTCTCTCCAATGACTCACAGCCATCAGGAAGTATGGGCGGGATTTCCAGGCGATCTCAGACGTGATTGGGAACAAGTCGGTGGTCCAGGTGAAGAACTTCCTGGTGAACTACCGGCGGAGGTTTAACCTAGACGAGGTTCTTCAGGAGTGGGAGGCAGAGCACGGGGTGGAGAGCGGCGCTGGGGGAGGAGCTGAAGAGGACGACAAGATGGAGGACAAGATGGAGGTGTGTCCCGAGGAAGAGGAGGTTCCTACGAAGGAGACAAAGGAGGTGAGGAAGAGTCTCAGTGTTTACTACAGATCCCAGAATGCTCTCTGTCTGCAGGAAATCCCATTCATTTTTCACCATGATGTCATAACCATCCATGTCAGACTTAGAGCCTGTAGAAAGTATTCACCCCCTCTTTTATTGGTTTTATTAATCAGTCATGATCGATTAAATTTAGACGTAAAAACCCTTTAATGTGAAAACTGGTTTCTCCAAAGTAACGTCAGTGAAATCAGCTCACGGACTCAGAGCTGTCCCGGTCTGTCAGCTGGATTTAATCTTGCTTTATCTGCAGAGGAGTTTCTCTTTTAATGCCTAACAAATCGCCGTTTCTTCTCTCTGCAGGACTCCGCCCCCTCTCAGATGGACTCCCAGAAGCCCCTGGCCTCCTGAGGCAGTCTGACCCGGCCCTGGTTAATGATGTCATCATGTGTTTATTTGATATTTTTGTGTTTAAACGATCAGGTAAAGGTTATGAACTGTCACCTTTTATCACTGCTTGCTCTGGACCAATCAGGAAACAGACTGACCCGTCAATCAAAGTGGGTGGGCGTGTTTATTTCTGCTTTTATTTTCATTTCAGTTTTATTCTAATCTCAGTTTTATTTGACTTTATTTCTCTGTTTCTGTATGAGTGGAGGGTTTTTGAGGGTGGGGTCAGCTGAAGCAGCCATACTGGATGATGTCACGCAGGTAGGGAGCGTCACCTGTCCTGATGATGTCATTGCGTTTCTGGGATTTTAGGACCTTTTTAGAGAAATGAAACCAAAGTTCATCAATAAATGAATTTTTCTTCCTGAGTTTCTGCTCTTTTATCGGCTGTTTGCTGCTTTTAATAAAGAGATTTGAATCTAAATTTGAGTTCTAATCCTGTTTGAGCTTCTTTATCAGGTAAAGGTGACGTTAGCGATTTAAAATCTACGAGCAGACGCGCGCTCACATTAACCCTCAGATGGCTTCAAAAATACACAAAAAATAAACAATAGTTTTTTCAAAGTTCTGCTTCTTTATTTTTAAATCAATCAGATCTTATCATCAATATCAAATACTGAGTAATTCTTTGTTATTAACCCTTTAAAAGCCCATTTTTTTGATTTGTTTTGTTTTTTAAAGATTGTTTTATTAGCACTTGCAAAATACACAAACAGTATCCACTACTGGCACATACAGTTATTTCACGTTTCAAAAACAAAATGAAATAAGATCAGTAAACATATCAGAGGTTAAAGAAAATGGAAATTATAATGATTTTAAGGCTTAAATAAATTAAATCAAATGACCAAAATAAATAAATAAATAAAGGATAAAATAAAAATAAAGTAAATTCACCATATGGACATTACACCATATATATCATATTAAAAAACCATAATAAATTAATAATAGTGTATACTATTAACTAATTATAAAAGCCAGTTTGAGTGCAAAACCCCTGAGGATTATAATTTTAAGAAAGAATATTTTTCACATACTACATGCAAATTGAATCTCCTTGAAGGGTCGAATCACAGCTTTATATTCTACTAACAGGCAACAACTCTGATTTTAGGCTTTATTCTTTTTGTACATTTTATTATTTTAATTTTAATAAATTGTTGCTCTAAAATGGACACAAGGCATAAATTGCAATAAAATACTTAAAGAAAGTCCACTTTCTTACATGATTTTTTAAACCAAGATCAGACCTGATAATTAATATTAAATATTGATTCATCTGTAGGAATGTAACCCTTTCAGTGCTAGCTTACATTTAAAACCCTGATATTTGTGTCTAACATTAATTATTTTTCATTTGCTACTGCTGCAAATTTGATTTCCTTGAGTATAATTACAGCCTTGACTATGCCAATAATGATCAGCAACAGTGATTTTTTTAAAAAATAGATATTTTAAAGCTTTTAATAAATAATCTTGAAAAAATAAAGATTGGCATTTTTCAACTTTTATCAGGATCAGACCAGATCAAAAATATCCAATCTAAATGTTTTCTTTTGTTAGGAATTTAACCCTTTCAGTGCTAGTTTCAATGCAAAAACCTCAGAATTTTGGAACAGAGTGAAAACGCTGTGGTTTTAACGGGGTAGATTTGGTCGCCAACAGCCTGGATGGATATGAAAGTCTACCAAGATTATTACTGGCCCTTTACACGTTCTGATATTAAAATTTTAAAATTATTTTGTGATCAAACTTAGCCCCCAAAAAGGTAAGTTATTAGCATGAACACAGGGTAATAATAATAATAATAACAATAAAAGGAATAAAAAATAACCACAAAATGGCCTCAGCGCCCTCTGATGGTTAAAATCAAATCAAATATAAAAATGATAAATCAGGAAAACGTCACATTAAACAATAATATGAGAAATATGTCGTTATCTGGAGGCCTGAGCTGCTGCTGCACCCCACCAAGATGGCGCCCCCGTAGCCGTCCGTCAGAGCGGCGTCACCGTGCTCACAGCAGCCTGTAGTAAACAGCGCCCTCTGGCGGCGACCGTGTCTCTCCGGGCAGCTGGGGGATTTCCTGGGCGGAAGCAGTGGAGGGGGTTTCCAGTGTGATCAGCCCAGTCCTCCCCGCTGGATCAGAGAGCTGGATCCCAGAGACTCTCCCTCTCAGCCCGGACACGCAGAACCCCGAACCCAGACCCACGGACCATGAAGAGCCCGCCACAGGCCCCGAGGCTCCGAGGCAGAGCCAGCGGCGGGTCGACGGTTTGAATCCCGGAGAGAGTCCGCCGAGGAGCCGCTGAGCCGAGCCGAGCCGAGCCGAGCTGTGGCCTGTCCAGGAGATTCATGTGAGTCCAGGAGAGAGGAGAACCTCCTCAGAACCTCCTTTAGAACCACACAGAACTACAATAGAACCAGGAGAGGCTAGTAGAACACAGAACAGGTTAGCTGGTAGTGTTAGCTTCACAGGGAGGGAAAAGGACTACAGATGCTATAGCTAGCTCTCTGTCTGTGTCTGTGGTGTGTATGTGGTCTGTGTTTAAACTAAAATAATCTTTATTGATCAAACCGAGCAGCCAGTGAGCTAAAAAAGCTAACAATGGTAGCATTAGCTCGGACTGTTGACATCAGAGATCAGATTTAACCGGAGAGCAGCCAAAGATCTACTAATCACCAATTAATAATCAATAATCTATCGACAACTGACCGCAGATTATCAGCTCAGTCAAGGACAGTTACGGTTAAAGCTCACAAAGGAGAAAAACTACAAGCAGACCTTAATAGTCGAGCTCAGAGAGAGGGACGATTCTGTGAAACCCAAACCGAAAAGCTCCACTAAAATCCGGATTGAAGACTAAAATAATTGTTTTATTTTCAGTGTTGAGGAATCACACATTCGTTTTATATCCTCCTTTATATTAGCTTTAACTCTGTATGTAGTATTCACTAAGGCTGTCTGCATCTGTGCTTCTTTTTGATGGGGCGTGAAATGAGAGTCTGTTGTTGTGATTGGATCTACGTCTGTGTGATGAACAGGGAATAGGGAGGGACTGATTTGTTGAAAATTGTACACAGACTTCTACAAATGGTCAAACATGTTGGTGGAACGATGGTTCCATACCAGAGAAGAAGACCTGGTCCGGTTTTTGGTGTCCAGGAGGTCTGATGTAGTCTGATTCTGTACCTGGATCATACCAGAGTTTAAAACCCTGCTGCTGTGACAGCCCTACGGCCGAGGCTCAGGTTTGAACAGGTACAGTCTTCTTTGAATGACCTCCTGAGTCACAAAGTAGAAAAATGTGATAGACTACGTCTGTGTCAACCGTCAGGTGACCAGGAGAGGAAATGACCCACAAACACATTTAATCGATCAGTACACAGCGCCGAAAACCTTTTTATCATCTTTACACTTTACTAGAGTCAGATCAAATCTAAACCCTGGAAACCCTGTCCAAACCAGCGTTACTCAACTCAAGAGCCACAATCTAAGTAGTGAAAAGTGGCAAAAACGGATTAAAGTGGCAATAAAAGTTAGTTAAATGTGGCAAATGTTGGTCAAACTGCAGCAAGAAAGTAGCAAAAAGAGGCAAAGTAGGCATAAAATGGCAAAAGGTATGTGAAAAGTGGCAAAAATGGGTGAGGAGTTACCAAGAAATGAGTTTCAGGTGGCAAAAAATGGCAAAAACATGGCAAAAAAATGAGTGTAGAAGTGACCAAAATGGGCAAAAATGTGGTAAATAAAATGGTCAAAAAGCAGTGAAGAGTGGCAAGAATGCTGAAAACAGTGGCTTTTAAGGTCAAAATGTGGCTGAAATGGGCGAAAAATGGAAAAAAGGGATAAAATGCAGAGAGTAAAAAAGCAGGATAAAAGAGGTAAAAAACTGGCGGCAAAAAAGGAATAGAAGTAGTAAAAATGAGCAAAATGTGGCAAAAAGAAACGGCAAAACTGGGCTTAAAGCAGTAAAAATTAATGCTGTCAAACTGCATTTTTAATCAGGTTGCTGTGGATTAATTTTGATTAATCATGATTAATTATCATTCATTTTTAATCTATTTTATATTAATCACATTTGATTTTGCAAAGCAAACAGACTCAATTCAATTCAACTTTATTTATATAGCACATTTAAAACAACCATGGTTGACCAAAGTGCTTCACAGTATAAAAGCAAAACGTAAAACAAGAATACACCACTATTAAATAGTAAAATTAATAAAAAAAATAAAATGAAAAATGATGAAAAAAATAGAGCACTATACAGTAATAGTAAAAGTTAGAGTAACACCTAAAATCTAAAATCTGTTGGAATGAAATAATCTCATCCTGAGCTGAGAGCCAACGAGAACAGATGAGTTTTTAACAGCGATTTAAAATGTTCTACAGTTTGAGCGGATCTCACGTTAAGGGCTAGGCTGCTCCACAGTTTTGGGGCAGCTACTGCAAAAGCTCGGTCTCCCCTTGTTTTTAGCCTTGTCTCGAGAAAGAAGGGAATAAACAGTTCTTAACAAATGTGTCAGCCCACCCTAGCCCTAACCACAGTCAGGTTTCTGCCACAGCTGCCCTAAATTAACAGCATTGGTAATTACCAAAATCATGTTTGATGTTTCTGCAATGGTTAATACACCAATATGTAGAAGCTCTTTAACACAAATGATATTTTTAATGCTAAAATAGAATTATTATTGTTATCCATGAATTTTCACATTTACTGATTTACAAAAAACTGAATAAATAGTAAAGCACATTAATATTTCTGATGAATGTGTCAGATTATAGTTATTTACTGTCATTCCTGAAGAGAAAAATGAGTTTTAGTGGTTGAATGTTATGCTTGATTCATTTCTGGTTTCTCAGAGAAGCCCAGTGAGCCGGCTCACATTTGGGTGAATTCAGTTTGAAATTCCTCATTCCTGTTCAAAATGGTAAAACGTTTTTAGTTTTAGTTTTAAACAAGTTTTTGAAAGATTTCTAAAATATTTATGTTTTCTCATTGTTATGACAGGTGGTCTGATAAATTTGTGAAGCACTGTACGTGGTGAAAACTGATTTAAGTGGCAATAAAAATAGTTAAATGTGGCAAATAATGCTCAAACTGCAGCAAAAAAAGGGGCTAAGTAGGCATACAATGGCAAAAAGTGGTTGATAAGTGAAAAACAGGGTGCAGAGCTACTAAAAACTGGGTTACAGGTGGCAAAAAAAGGCAAAAAGACCCAGTAAAAACATGGCAAAAGAATGACTAAAATAGGCAAAAATGTTGGAAAAATGGTCAAAAAGCAGCGGAGAGTGGCAAGAATTTTGATAACAGAGGCATCTGATGGTAAAACTCAGTTTAAATGGATTTAAAAAAGGAAAAAAATTGGAAATAGCAGAAGCAGGATAAATGCAGCTGCCCTGGGCGTCAGTAACAGCGGTAGAGCTGGACTGCTGCTCAGTCTTGTCTTTATTATTCACCAGGAAACTGGAAACATACAAAGCATCGTCATTGTAACAAAGTTAAAATGTGGTCAGACGAACAGTCAGTGAATTACACCTTTACATTCCTTTAAATCAGTGTACAGCGAGGTATGAACGGTCATTAAAATGGAGGAACCTGCCAGGTACGCCTCTGTTCACTCAAATACAATCAACCAGGCATAAAAGCGACAGAATTAAACCCATTAAACCACTGTTTGTTGCTACATACCGTCCCAAAACTTCCCGCACACAGTGAACTCCTGGCTTCAATCAAAGTTGGCGTGTGACGACACACCCGACCTTTATACCAGTTCCGGGCACACGACTCAACCACGCAGCATGAAAATACAACAAAAAGAGAGGCTGGTGGCCACTTACGATAAAAGAGGCAAAAAATGGGATAGAAGCAGAAAACAGTGGCAAAAAGAAACAGCAGAAGTGGGCTTAAAGCAGTTAAAATGGATTAAAAGTTGCAAAAAAAATTGGCAAAAAATTGCAAATAAGGGCAATGGCAACGTAGAGCTAAACACAAAGGTTGAAGATTAAAGCCTGCCGTATTAAAGTGGGGAGTCAAACTGATTAATGTGACTTGTAATGATTCATTTCTGAGGTCCTAGTTTCTCTTTATAAAGGTTTTCTGGGGGATAATATTTAGAATTCAGACAGAAAAGAGCCACGCGCTGACTATCAGTGGTCTAAACTGTTCGATACGCGGTCGACCTTTCAGACCCTCAGTAGACAGTCAGAGCTGACCCGGTTTGTGGTCTAGGACTGCTGTGGAACCAAACAGACGTCCAGGTTGCTTTAGACGCTCTAGAATCTTCTAGGAGTCTCCTGATCCGTGGTCTGTGTCTCAGTTATAATCCTGCAGCCGGTAGTGCTCCAGGTTTAAATCAGAATAATCTGATCTTTTAGTGATCCTCAGAGCAGAAAGTCCCAGCTCTCTAGAAACATCCATGTCAGGATAATCCTGATAAACAGGAGATCTGTTGAACCACCACCAGCAGCTGTGGGGGCGGTCTTTGGCTCTCAGGTTTAGGGGGTCAGGCTCAGGTTTAGGGGTCATTCGGGACTTTAACAGCAGTTCCTAGAAGCTGATCAATTTTCCTGGACTCGTGTTTTTGTTGCAGGTTTTTCCCAGAACTGATGAGGAGCGAGGTAAATCCTCACTTCTGCCTTTTCCATCTTTCCAAATGTTGTCAACATAATTGTTCAACTTCAACCCTTCTCTGTCTCTGCTGGTTAAAATCAGAGCGTCTGATCTAAATAAAGGAGATTTCAGAGTTTTTAGACTCTGGGGTTTAGGACAGTAGAACATGGAGACACTTTAAAGGACTTGTTCTGCAGTTTTTGGTCCTGAGAATGAAAATCTGCCCATCTTTGGTGTCTAGGACTCTTGTGTTTGTTGCTGTGGGGTCAGACCGGGGTCACAGGATCGAATCAGAGTCTCTGTTTCTGCTGTGAGTTTTCTTCTGAGAATGATCAGACAGGTCCTGAACCAGCATTCAGCTTAAACACAGCCAGAGATGATAACTGGCCCTTATTGGTCATTATTGCCCAGCCCTAGCAGGGAATAAAGGATGTGGACTTCATGGATCAGATGAGGACGGCCTGGAGACTCTGCAGACGTTCAGAAAGCTTTCATAAAAACAGCAGAATTGCCCTTTACTGTGATGCTTGCTTGTGAGATGTCAGACTCTCTCAGACCTGGACCCGCTCGTGTTGGGAGTTAAACCTGGGCCTGGTTTCCTCCAGCGTTGGTTCTCAGACTATAATCTGGACTCAGATTATTGAGAAGGCTTCAGTTTAATCTGCAGGGGAGTGAAAATTAAACTTTATTGTTCCTTCAAATCAGAAACAGCTGAAAGTGAGTGATGAGGACCTGAGACTGAAACCTGACTCGGGTTTAAGTTTAGAGAACTCTGGAGATTTCCTCCTGTAGATCAGACGTGCTGTTAGAGTCCGTGACGCTCCGCTCTGAGATGATTCAGTTTCTGCTTTAATCAGACGGTTTAGTTCTGCTTCAGCTGATGAATATTTAAATATCAATGCAGTCTGACTCATGTAGCCCCGAATGAACTTCTCCTGAGATTATCAGTGATCTATGCCGAGATTATCAGTGATCTGTGCCGAGATTATCAGTGATCTATGCCGAGATTATCAGTGATCTGTGCCGAGATTATCAGTGATCTGTGCCGAGATTATCAGTGATCTGTGCCGAGATTATCAGTGATCTGTGCCGAGATTATCAGTGATCTGTGCCGAGATTATCAGTGATCTATGCCGAGATTATCAGTGATCTGTGCCGAGATTATCAGTGATCTATGCAGAGATTATCAGTGATCTGTGCCGAGATTATCAGTGATCTGTGCCGAGATTATCAGTGATCTGTGCCGAGATTATCAGTGATCTATGCCGAGATTATCAGTGATCTATGCAGAGATTATCAGTGATATATGCCGAGATTATCAGTGATATATGCCGAGATTATCAGTGATCTATGCAGAGATTATCAGTGATCTGTGCCGAGATTATCAGTGATCTGTGCCGAGATTATCAGTGATCTGTGCCGAGATTATCAGTGATCTATGCCGAGATTATCAGTGATCTATGCAGAGATTATCAGTGATATATGCCGAGATTATCAGTGATATATGCCGAGATTATCAGTGATCTATGCCAAGATTATCAGTGATCTGTGCCTAGATTATCAGTGATCTATGCCGAGATTATCAGTGATATATGCCGAGATTATCAGTGATATATGCCGAGATTATCAGTGATCTGTGCCTAGATTATCAGTGATCTATGCCGAGATTATCAGTGATCTGTGCCTAGATTATCAGTGATCTGTGCCTAGATTATCAGTGATCTATGCCGAGATTATCAGTGATCTATGCCGAGATTATCAGTGATCTATGCCGAGATTATCAGCGATCTATGCCGAGATTATCAGCGATCTATGCCGAGATTATCAGCGATCTATGCCGAGATTATCAGTGATCAATGCAGAGATTATCAGCGATCTATGCCGAGATTATCAGCGATCTATGCCGAGATTATCAGTGATCTATGCCGAGATTATCAGCGATCTATGCCGAGATTATCAGTGATCTATGCCGAGATTATCAGCGATCTATGCCGAGATTATCAGTGATCTATGCCGAGATTATCAGTGATCTGTGCCGAGATTATCAGCGATCTGTGCCGAGATTATCAGCGATCTATGCCGAGATTATCAGCGATCTATGCCGAGATTATCAGTGATCTATGCCGAGATTATCAGTGATCTATGCTGAGATTATCAGTGATCTATGCCGAGATTATCTCTTTAATCTGGGTCTGTGTGCATAGGTCTCAGTCAGGATCAAACATCTGGACTGTGGAATTTTACTCCATTCTTCTTTGATAAACTGATCAAGTTCTGTCAGGTTGATCAGGGATCAGGGCTGAACAGTCCTTTACAAGACCAGCCTCTGTTCTCTATAGGGTTGAGATCTGGGCTATGACTCGGCTGCTCCAGAGGCCTGTATGACAAAGCTGGATTTTCTCTTATCCAGATAACTTCAGGATAACCCCGGATTTTCTGTACGACAACACTGGTTCACTTCTTACCGGAATAAATCACCGCGGTAACTTATGCTGAACGGCTAACCTGCTCCGGAGCAGGTTATATTCTGGATACGAGATCAGCGAGTAGAAAAGCCCCGCCTCCTGACCAATCAGTTCTCTTGGAAAATGGCCTGCCCATTCTTAGAAGATCCTGGTTGGTGCACGGATCGTGAGAAGAGCGCTTAGGAGAGAAAGAATATTTAGGGATAGATGATAGATAATTCCAGTGATGTCATCCATCCAACAGAGACAGTGTGGAGAAATAAAGCCTCGCCGCTTTGATGTATGCTTTTATATTTGATCTTCACTTGTTCCCGGGTCCTTTTTGCTCCACTAGGGTTCATCTGAAATGATGGGGTTAATAATCATTGTCACACATGGCATAACTGCAGAAACATGGATTAATGGAACATATGACTATTCCTGCTGTCACAGTGAGGAATTAATATTACAACACAAAATTTCCTGAGGAAGCTCCGCCCCAAACGTCTGTGCCGTAACAGAGTCAAACTGAGTGATCAGAGTGCTGTCTGTTTATACCGTCCCATGAATCCAGCTAATGGAGAGATATCCCGGACTTGTTAATCCAGCTTCATCGTACAGGCCTCTGAACATTCCCCTTGTTGTTTTTAAACCATTTCTGTGGAGCTTTCTCTGAATGCTTCTTCTGCTGAGAAGCATCCCCACAGCATGATGCTGCCACCAGCGTGCTCCACAGTGGGGATGGTGTGTTTGTGGTGATGTCAGTGTTTGGCGTCTTGTCTGATGGTCTCAAAGCTCCATTCTGGTCTCATCAGACCAAAGACCTTTCTTCCTCTTGACCATGGAGTCTCCCACAGTCCTTCTGGTGAACTCTAGTCCAGATTGAATCTGAGTTTTCTTCAACAGTGTCTTTCTCTTTGCCACTCTCCCATAAAGCTCTGACTGGTGAAGAACCCGGCCAACAGTTGTTGTCTGCAGAGTCTCTCCATCTCAGCTGCTGAAGCTTGGAGCTCCTTCAGAGTAGTCATAGGTGTCTTGGTGTCCTCTCTCACTAGTCTCCTTCTTGCACGCCCACTCAGTCTGTGAAGGCGGTCTGATCTAGCAGATTTACACATGTGACATATTCCTTCATTTCTTGATGATGGATTTAACTGAACTCTGGGGGATGTTCAGAGACTTGGAGATGTTTCTGACTTAGACTTTTTAATAACATTTTCTCTGAGTGTTCTTTTGTCTTCATGGTGTAATGGTAGCCAGGAATACTGATGGACCAGTGACTGGACCTCCCAGACTCCGGTGTCTGTATGCAGTCACTGATTTTTATTTACTGACATTCCTCTGTAGAAATCTGTTCTCACTCTGACGTTACAGAGTAGTTTCTATATAGACCATGGTTGAAGGGTGAAGCATCAGAGGGGGTGAATACTTTCTAAGGCTCTGTTTCTCTGACCAGACTTGTTTCTGATTGGTGGATGGTGTTTCAAACCAACCAATCAGCAGTGAGCACAGCAGCTGTGGTGATAGTTCTCCATGCTGAGGTCTGTGTCTTTGATTACTGATCAATAAATCCTGATCAGTTTGAAATGTTCAGAAGCAGCGAGGTGATTGGTCAATCAGCGCTGACTCATCAGTTTCTGTCTGATTAATAGAAAAACCATTTGAGTCATCTCAGGCTAAAACGAGAACATTTCTGAGTCAGTGAACGCATCACAGATGAAGCGTTCAGGGTCACATCTGTATCTTTCAGATTCAGACAAAAGTCTGAGGACTACGGGTCTGCTGGAGGGACAAAAAGGTTTCCAGCAGGACGGCTCTCAGTCGGGACATGTGGAGTTTCACTTCAGGTTCTCATGCTGCTCTGCCGGCCTCCCCCCTTTCTCCCCCGAGGATCAATACAGGTGATCTGATCTGTGAACGGAAGCAGACTCAGAGTGAAACCCAACGCCACAACGCCAACCGAAACAGACTCTGAGTTTATAAGAACAGGAGAGAGGGAGGTTTGAAGGCATGTTTAAATCCAGGCGTGTTCTCTAGACGTGCCGAGTGTGTAACAAACGTCAGAGCATCTCACTTTAACCAGCAGAACCGGAGACAGCCGTCCTCAGCCTCCAGAAGTCTCCCACATATTTCTGCAGTTTGAGCCGTTCTAGCGCTGCATTTCTATGTTAGAGTCCTGGAGAAGCTCCACCATCATCAGACCATCCTGCAGAGTCTCAGTCTCTGATCTCCCTTCATATGACAGAGTCGTAGACAGGCTGTGAGACAGACAGCAAAGATCAGAGCATCCTGGGATCTAACTCCCAGATATTACAGATTAATCCAGGAGGAAGTGAAAATATTCCAGACTTTCCTGGTTTAATCCTGATGATTCCGGCTCGCTAAAATCTCTGATGTCATCAGTCTAATCAGGATTAATAATCCAGAACTGAGGTTCTGCTGGTTTGTCTCCTCTTCTTCTTTCCCTTCAGTCAGCTTTCATAAATCTGCTCTGATACAGCCTTTGACATTTCACCTTTGACCTTCTGTGGCTTACCCTCCTTAACGCTTAGAGCTCCAGCGGCACGGATCCATGCTGGAGGCACACCCCTTTGTAAATTGCTTGGTAACTTTTGAACCATAAGTCATAGGCACTAACTTGTTTTTTCCTGTGAAAGCTCAGTGTTGTGCCTTTCTAAATATGTTCTTCATACATTCGTAGCTCATACAGAACATTTTCTAGTGAGCCCAGGACTTGGCTGACTTCCCGGGGTCTCTGCAGACAAGGTTGTGGTTTACAACAAGAAGTGACACAGTTTAGAAAAACGTTAATAACTTTTGAACCATACGTCGTAGACACTCATTTTGCCGTTTGTTTGCTACCCTCGGTGTCTCCGTAGCCCTTAAAGAAGCTGTTCTAACAAGCCTGCAACTTCAGTGACTTTTCAGGGTCTTTAAATATTAAATCCACGGATAAATCAAAGCATTGTGGGAGTTGTAGTTGACCAGTTGCTTCTCTACTGCTTAAAGGAACAGCACAAATGAATCTAACTGTGAAAAAGTGCATGGACTTTCTCTTGTATTTATGTAGATATTTTGAAAAGCATTAGTCACAGAATGTTTATTTTTTCACTATTTTGTCCCCAAGAGATGGAGAACAAGTCTACGCAAAGAAAATGCTTTGTCATTATTGTTTACTGTGTGTTATCAATCAAAGTCTTTGAGTTTTAAGTTCTGATTTGTTTTTTTATTTTGTCTTTAGAGTCTCATAACTTTTCCATAATTCAGGTGACATTACTGTAGTAGACATGTTCTTAAAGGCCAGGTTGTCCTGAAAACAAAGATGTATAGAGCTTGACTGTGCACCTCAGGGTTGATGTTTTACAAGCTTTTAAAGAAAAAAGTCTAGGAGAGACATGATGGTGAAAAAAATAGCTGTGAGCTCTAAGGGTTAAATATCCCTGACACAGCCTCTGAGAACAGCCTGACCTTTCACCTTTGACCTTCTGTGGCTTACCCTCCTCATGGAGGATGTCAGTGGGTGTCCAGTCAGCAGTCTTCCTCATGGTTGTGGTTGTCTGAAGGCTCAGTGAACCTTTGAGAACTAGACTGTTCCAGAATATTCTGATATTTTAGTGTTTTTCTTTGTGAGCTGAAATCATCAAAACTGAAACAAAAGTCTGAAATATTTCACTTTAAATGAGATGAATGTGGAATTGATGGAAGTTTAACTTTGTGAAGTGAACTGCAGGAAGAAAACCTGAACTTTTACATGATATTCTATTTGGTCAGATGCAGCTGTACAGGTGTGGAGCGTGCTCAGAACACCTCATCTGTTTCTGCTGTGATAGGTGCTTACATGCAGCCATTACCTGGGTAAACTCTGGCATCATGGTGGCCCTAGAAGGCAGAAAATCCTGATAAACACCTGAGATATAAAGCTCATGTCTTTGTCTGATTATCAGCTGTTTGTTGTAGCGCCCTCTGGTGGTCCACAGAGCCTCCCTCAGCACCATTCAGACTTTGAAAGCAGCTTTAGGGCCCAAACTTTCCAGTGTTTGTGTATCAGCTGCTGCCAGTCAGAGGAAAACCCCGTCTGCTGCAGCAAGCTGAGACGGTTTCTGTTTCTGTGAAGCCTTCACACACGGCTGCTCATCAGGATTTCAGTCAGAGTGAGAGCTCGGCTCATTTCACAACCTCTGTTCTCTGATCAAACAGAGGGTTCATCATAAAGGACAAAAGGGCAGGTGTTTTCCGGTGTGAAAACACAGATTCAGGCTCAGAGAGAACACGGGGCTGATTCACAGTCAGGTTTCTGTGTTAATCTCTGAGATTAAAGCTGCAGACTGATGCTGGATTATTATCCACAGTCAGGTTTCTGTGTTAATCTCTGAGATTAAAGCTGTAGACTGTAGCTGGATTATTATTCACAGTCAGGTTTCTGTGTTAATCTCTGAGATTAAAGCTGTAGACTGTAGCTGGATTATTATTCACAGTCAGGTTTCTGTGTTAATCTCTGAGATTAAAGCTGCAGACTGTAGCTGGATTATTATTCACAGTCAGGTTTCTGTGTTAATCTCTGAGATTAAAGCTGTAGACTGATGCTGGATTATTATTCACAGTCAGGTTTCTGTGTTAATCTCTGAGATTAAAGCTGCAGACTGATGCTGGATTATTATTCACAGTCAGGTTTCTGTGTTAATCTCTGAGATTACAGCTGTAGACTGGTGCTGGATTATTATTCACAGTCAGGTTTCTGTGTTAAGGATTAAATCAGACTGATGCTGGATTATTATTCACAGTCAGGTTTCTCTCTGAGATTAAAGCTGGAGACTGTAGTCAGGTTTCTGTGTTAATCTCTGAGATTAAACAGCAACATGCTGGATTATGCGCTGTTTTGAATAGCGCCCCCTGGCCTGTAGCTGAGATAGGACTCATGCTACAGTAGCTTAAATAGCAGACTAAAGGAGATTAATCTGGTGAGTCCTGTGTTGATGAGAATTCAGAGAAGCGGACTGTGAGGATAAACGGGGTCAGAGACTCAGCTGTAGTATAACCCAGCTCTGTGCACGTGATACTGAATCCTTCACAATAAGAGTCTGTTGTTGTTTTGTCAGAGTGCTTTTATTGTGAAGGCCCACGTATTGCAGACAAACTCCTCCACATCGTCTAGATTGCATAAACGTGTTGGCAACATTTAAAGCAGGTCTGAAGAGGTGGAGAGGGTCAGACTGATGGAGGTCTGGTGAAATCTGGTGTTTCTGAGGCGTTTGGGTTAAAAAGCAGCGCCTGTGTTTGAGCCGTGATGAGGTCAGAGCCTCAGAGCGCTTTCATGACGTCTGCGGTGGAAAAGCCCCTAACATCCCCACAGCTGAGCCTGGACAGGAAGTGATTCTGTTCTGTCTGTCAGCTGATAGTGCTCAGGGTGAAGGTCAAACACTCTGATTCCTCTAATGAGCCGCTGTCTGTCAGCTGATAGTGCTCAGGGTGAAGGTCAAACACTCTGATTCCTCTAATGAGCCGCTCTCTTTAGGGATTTATTTTCATTCACGTTCATTTAAAAACGTCTCTGAGATCATGACAGCGAGCATCAGCCTCATGATTTAAGGCAGAGTTACTCAGCCCTGCTCAACCAAAGAGCCAAATGTTGAAAAATACCTTTGCAAGAGCCACAATCTAAGCGCTGAAAGTTGAAAAAACAACTTCAAGTAGCAACTACAATAAGTGAAAGGTGGCAAAAATGGTCAAAAGGCAAAAAAAAGAGTGAAAATGGGCAAAAAAAGAGGAAACAAGTGGTATTTCTTGGCAAAAGGTAGCTGAAATGGGCAAAAATTGGATGAAAGTGGCATAAATTGGGTAAAAAGTTGCAAAACAAATGACAAAAATGGCAAAAAGTATGAAAAAATGGTATTTACTGGCAAAAGGTATCTCAAATGGGTGTAAAGTGACAAAAAGTGGTGAAAAATGGCAAAGGTTCCCTTTTTTAAGGTTTTCTGGGGAATAATATGTAAAATGAAGACATAAAGAGCCACACGCTGAGGATCACTGATCTCAGGTTTCCTCATTAAATATCCAGCTTTACTCCACCTACATCTGCTTTTTTAATGTTTGAGATGAAATTTAAACTCCCAGGCTCCAGTGACGGCGAGGTCACTGAAACTCAGAGTACTGCCTGCTTTTCTCATTTCTTTGTCAGAATTCCCAGAATCCTCTGCCTCATGATGGCAGGGATTTCCAGGAGGAAGGAGCATCAAAGTGAAAGAAGTTAAAGTGAAAGAGAAAGTGAGTGGAGCTGGAGGAGGACTGGATGTCTCATCTCTGTCCTCAGTAGTTTTTATCTCTTATTTAATGATTTATTTAAATATTAGCCTGGTTTTTAAAGGGGAGGAGCTGGAGAACTAGAGGAAACTCCTGATTCCTGACACTGATAGATGTGCTTGGAAACGCTTCAGCACCGTAACTGAACTCCAGTATTTTGCTGACGTGCTGGCGTTAGCCTCTGCTGGTCTGCTCTGAGCATGTGCAGACCGCGCGTTAAAGACTCAGTTTGAATGTTTTTGTCCCGTGTTTCCTCTCCTCCAGGTCATGTCAGCAGGGAGGAGTGGTGACGGGAGGGAGGTGCAGATTCCCCTCCAGCAGGTGGCGCCCTCCATGGCCACGCCTCTCTCGGTGGTCCCACCCATCACGCCGCCGTCTCATCGCCCAGCCAATCCCTGGCCACCTAACGACCCCAACAGCTCACAAGGTAAGCACCTGCTTTGTGATTGGCTGAGAGTTTCTATGGCCAGGTGCACAGACTCAGGTGTGCTCTCGCTCCCTCCAGGTGTTCCTGCGGGCTTCCTGCCTCTTCATGGAGGCTTCAGAGACCACTTTGTAGAAACTCCTGAAGCCAAGTACTGCTGCGAGGCCTGCAGGCTGGTCCTGTGTCAGCCCCGGCAGACCGAGTGTGGACACCGCTTCTGTCAGAGCTGCATCAACGACATCCTCAGGTGAGACGGCGGCCCGCCTCAGGTCTAGGTACCAGGCTCTCTCCTCACAGGTCCTCATTAGAGGAACCAGAAATAACCAGTAATGTGTCATAACGAGCACTGAAACCACAGGGAAACTTCTACACCGCGTCTTTATTGCACAAACATGTTGTCAACGTTCAGACTAGACTGAATCTTTGTCTCCTGCAGCCATCCAAACCCGGTGTGTCCAGCCGACATGGAGCCTCTGTTCAAGGACAAGGTAGGCAGGAAGTGACATCACCACTGAGCTGATGACGTCATTGATCATCGATCGATGATTTCAGCTCTCGTGTGTGTTCATTTCAGATCTTCAGAGACGTTTGCTGTCATCGGGAAATCATGGCGCTGAAGGTTTACTGCCGCAGTGAAGCTAACGGCTGTCAGGAGCAGATGAGTCTGCAGCAGATACCTGTGAGGAAGGAACACCTGTGCACTGACATCACACTCTTTAACACCTGTGCACTGACATCACACTCTTTAACACCTGTGCAGTGACATCACACTCTTTAACACCTGTGCACTGACATCACACTCTTTAACACCTGTGCACTGACATCACACTCTTTAACACCTGTGCACTGACATCACACTCTTTAACACCTGTGCAGTGACATCACACTCTTTAACACCTGTGCAGTGACATCACACTCTTTAACACCTGTGCAGTGACATCACACTCTTTAACACCTGTGCACTGACATCACACTCTTTAACACCTGTGCACTGACATCACACTCTTTAACACCTGTGCACTGACATCACACTCTTTAACACCTGTGCAGTGACATCACACTCTTTAACACCTGTGCAGTGACATCACACTCTTTAACACCTGTGCACTGACATCACACTCTTTAACACCTGTGCACTGACATCACACTCTTTAACACCTGTGCACTGACATCACACTCTTTAACACCTGTGCAGTGACATCACACTCTTTAACACCTGTGCACTGACATCACACTCTTTAACACCTGTGCACTGACATCACACTCTTTAACACCTGTGCAGTGACATCACACTCTTTAACACCTGTGCACTGACATCACACTCTTTAACACCTGTGCACTGACATCACACTCTTTAACACCTGTGCACTGACATCACACTCTTTAACACCTGTGCACTGACATCACACTCTTTAACACCTGTGCAGTGACATCACTCTTTAACACCTGTGCACTGACATCACACTCTTTAACACCTGTGCACTGACATCACACTCTTTAACACCTGTGCACTGACATCACACTCTTTAACACCTGTGCAGTGACATCACACTCTTTAACACCTGTGCAGTGACATCACACTCTTTAACACCTGTGCACTGACATCACACTCTTTAACACCTGTGCACTGACATCACACTCTTTAACACCTGTGCAGTGACATCAGCACTCTTTAACACCTGTGCACTGACATCACTCTTTAACACCTGTGCACTGACATCACACTCTTTAACACCTGTGCACTGACATCACACTCTTTCACCTGTTCTCACCTGTGCTCGTCTCCAGGATCACCTGAACGTGTGTCCGTTCTTCGAGGTGCCGTGTCCGTTCGGTAAATGTAAAGAGCGAATGATGAGGAAGGAGATCCCTGACCACCTGAACAGGAAGTGTAAACACAGAGAGACCAGCTGTGAGTTCTGCCTGACCAAGATGCCGCTGACCGACCTGCAGGTGAGTCACCGTGGCAACAGGCCGACCGCTCAAACACTGCAGGTAACCCTTTGATACTGTGACTGTAGCAGGTCTGTGCTGTAGACCTGTGTTAGTGTTTATATAAAGGTATTCACACTCTCAGACTAGTCCAGGGTTTCTGCTCTGAAGCTCTTCTGTCTGGTTTTCGTCCTCAGGTTGAAGCTTTCTATGATGATATGTTTCTTAATCTTTTTTTTTTCTTTTTCCCAGAAACATAAAGAAACGGTGTGTCCGGCATTCCCCGTGTCCTGTCCAAACCACTGTTCCTTCCCGTCTCTGCCCCGCAGTGAGGTAAGACCCCGCCCACCTTAGACCGTCAGCTCAGAAACTTCCTCTCAGTCTTTAACACCTCCTCCTCCTCTTCCTCTTCCTCCTTCAGCTCTCCAGTCACCAACATGACTGTCCCAAAGCTCAGGTGAGCTGTCAGTTCCACCGCTACGGCTGCACCTTCAAGGTAACTCCTCCCCCTCATCACCCCGCTCCCCTCCTCATCCTCCTCTTTTTCCTCCTCCCCCTCCCCCTCCTCTTCCTCATCTCCCTCCTCCTCCTCCCCCCTTCCTCATCCTCATGCTCCTCATCATCCTCCCCTTCCTCCTCCTCCTCCTCCCATGGCTGATGCGTTTATGTTTCTGTGTTTTCAGGGTCTGAATCAGGAGATGAGGCAGCACGAGTCCACCTTTGCAGCTGAACACCTGAGGATGATGGCCAATCGGAACGCAAGCTTAGAGAAGAAGGTAACCGTGGTAACAATACCTTCAACCACGCAGAGAGACCAGGCGAAAGCAATTCAACCTCTTATTGAAGAATATTCAAGACCTGCAGAGGTCTTAGACTAGTTGCAGATTTTTTGGGACAAGTTGCTGCCGGGATCTGTGGACTAGTTTCTGATAGTTGCTGTGGAGGTCATGGGCTAAAAGTTAGAATTAGTTCCTCCAGGCTTAGTGGACATAGTCACTGCAGGAAAGTAGTCACTGCAGGGTCTTTGGGACCAGTGGAATTTTCTGGAGGACAAGCTTCTGCAGGAATCAACTAATCAGTGTCTGATTTTTGGGGAGTAGTTGCTGCAGAGTACTCCAACTAGTTGCTGGGTTTAGGGCCTAGTTGCAGAAGGGATCTTGGACTAGTTGCTGGGTTTTGGGATTAGTTGCTGCAGAGATCTTCAGCGGTTGCTGCTTCTGCTTGAGTTTTTTATTTTAGCGTTAATCAAAGAGGATTGTTCCAGGTTCCCCTGACAGGTGTGATCTGTGTTTGTCTCCAGGTAGAGGACGTTAAAGGTGAGCTGTTGGAGAGGTACAAGGTTCTTCCTGCTCTGAACAGCCGCCTGTCAGAGCTGGAGAACCAGCACGACGAGCTGCGAGAGAAGAACCGACAGATGGAGCAGAAACTGGCCACCATGCAGGTACATGCTCTGATTGGTTATTGATCAGGAATTAATATGATCACGCTGATTTATTGTTGTAGCAATGGAATCTAAAGACTAGTCCCGCCCCTTAACCTGGTCGTCCAATCATGTGTCTCCTTGCAGAAACTGATGAGCTCTCACTCAGAGAAGCTATTGGAGGTGGAGCTGGAGCTTCGGTCTCTGCGTCTGCTCAGAGAGGAAGTGGAGAACCTGAGAGGAACGCTGGACAACGTGTGGACGAGGCTGAACGCTCTGGAGCAAGGAGGGCGTGGCGGGACGGGATCCACGCACACGCTAGGTAGGAACACGCACACACTAGGTAGGAACACGCACACGCTAGGTAGGAACACTCACACGCTAGGTAGGAATACTCACACGGTAGGTAGGAACACATACGTGTTAGGTAGGAACATGCACATGCTAGGTAGGAACACGCACATCCTAGGAAGGAACACGCACACGCTAGGTAGGAACACGTACATCCTAGGAAGGAACACGCACACGCTAGGTAGGAACACGCACATACTAGGAAGGAACACGCACATGCTAGGTAGGAAAACGCACATCCTAGGAAGGAACACGCACAAGCTAGGTAGGAACACGCACGTATAAAAAGTCTGCAACTGATCCAGACCTCTGCAGCAATGTGTCACCATAACTGGACAACTAGTCGAAGAACCCTGCAACAACTAGTCCCCAAAAGTCTGAAACTATTACAAAGATACCTGTAGAACCTTCACCCCAAAATTATTAAACTAGTCTAAGACTCCTGCAGCTCCTACTTCCAAAAAATAGGCAATAGTCCCAAGACTCTACCGCTAGTGCAAACCTCTGCACCAACTTGCCAGTAAAACTGGTCAACTAGTCGAAGAACCCTGCAACAACTAGTCCCAAAACTCAGCAAATACTTTAAGACCCTGGCTGCAACTAGTCCCTAAAAGTCTGAAATGAATAAAAAAGATCCCTGCAGCTCTATGTCCCAAAACTCAGCAACTAGGTCAGGACCTCCTCAGAAACATTTTTCCAAAACTTGGCAACAAGCTAATCTGCGATTAGTCCAAGATCCTAGCAGTAAGTAGTCCAAAAACTGCAACTTAGTGAACCGTTTCTGCAGCAATTAGTTGCCAAACTCTGTAACTACTTGATACAGAATTGTTGTCAATGTTTTTGTAATTTCTGGTACTTTTGATCATCGTTGATTAAAAACAGAGATTTAAACCAGGGCATTGAAACATATCAAACATTTTGCTGACCTTACTTCAGAAGGACGGGTTCTGATCAATAATCAATAACTCCATCAATATTCTCTCCCTACAGCCTCTCTGGAGACTCAGCTGAAGCGACAGGATGACATGCTGAGCGTCCACGAGATCCGATTGGCCGACATGGACCTTCGTTTTCAGGTGCTGGAGACAGCGAGCTACAACGGGACTCTGATCTGGAAGATCCGCGACTACAAGAGGCGGAAACAGGAAGCAGTGGCTGCCAAGACGCTGTCGCTGTACTCGCAGCCGTTCTACACGGGATACTTCGGCTACAAGATGTGCGCCCGGGTCTACCTGAATGGAGACGGGATGGGCAAGGGGACGCACCTGTCGCTGTTCTTTGTGGTGATGAGGGGCGAGTACGACGCCCTGCTGCCGTGGCCGTTCAAACAGAAGGTAGGCGCTGGTCTACTGATGACTGAACCGACTCTCTAACTGTACTTCAGTCTGACTTAAACACTGAACTGTCTGCTGTCTACCTGTCAGGTGACTCTAATGCTGATGGATCAGGGTCCATCCAGGAAACACCTTGGAGACGCCTTTAAGCCCGACCCCAACAGCAGCAGCTTCAGGCGCCCGGTGGCGGAGATGAACATCGCGTCAGGCTGTCCTCTGTTCGTGTCTCAGAGCGTCCTGGAGTCTGGCAGCTACATCAAAGACGACACCATCTTCATCAAGGTGAGGACCGCCAAACCTGCCGCTGGTGGGTTCACATCGGGGACCCAAGCTGGATCTGAGTACCTCAAAGTCCAACTACCATTCTTCATCTCCTCTCATCAGTAGAACTTGTTGACCGTTCTTTGTTGGCAACTTTTGGAAAAGTGGGTGGAGCTGGCAAGGACGTGGGAAACCCTGGCTCCTTGCCAGTTCCACCCACTTTTCTCTGTGGACCTCTGCAGCAACCAGTCCCTAAACTCTGAAACTCGTCTAACAATCCTGCTGCAGCCAATCCCCTAACACTTAATGAGTCACATGATCCCTGCAGAAACTCGTCTTCAACCCTCATCACCATCACAGTCTTTAACTCTGTCTGCTCATCTCTCTTGGTCTGCAGGTTACCGTGGATACCTCTGACCTTCCTGACCCGTGACCTCGCGTCTCCTGACCTTTGACCCAGCTGGTCTGATATCAGCTGACCTGTCCATGCCCAGCAGAGCAAAGGATGATGGGAAGGATCGAGGGACGATGTAGGAGGCCCGTCGGTCAGAGCGATGCCGACAGACGAGAAGAAAAAGAGTGAGTCAGGAAGCAACCAATCAGAGTGGACTTTACAGAGACCAGAGGGCGGGGCCTCTTCTGATTGGCTGCTGGACTACAGAGCAGTGTGTGTGTGTGTGTGTGTGTGTGTGTGTGTATGTGTGAATGGATCAGCGTTACCATGACGTCACCATGGTGATATCACTCAGAGCTGACATGGCCGCCAAAGCCAGGACGGTGTCGCTGCTCATTACTGATGCTGTGCATCAAGCTTTTCTTCCTGTTTATTACCTGTTTACTAAGGCATGCTGGGAAATCAAGTGCAGTCACAGAGGAGCTCAGAACACTACGACGACCAGGACGGACGAGGGCGGCATTGGTCTGACCTCGCTATTGGCCACGAACACCTGAATGACTGCAAAGAACTCGCCATGAACCAACGTCAGCAAAGAACGCGCCATGAACCGACGTCAGCAAAGAACGTGCCATGAACCGACGTCAGCAAAGAACTCGCCATGAACCGACGTCAGCAAAGAACTCGCCATGAACCAACGTCAGCAAAGAACACGCCATGAACCGACATCAGCTACCCAGGATTTATGTTGAGTTGTATCAATTTAAAGTTGGCGATCTGTTGTACCTCGTTGCTGATCCAGTGACGGTGTTTTTGATTGGTCAGAAAAGTTGGCATTGTTGGAACCTCGAGTCCAGTTCAGACCAAAGATTTACGGCGCAGTGAGACCATTTTAGAGCGTCACGGGGGGGGGAAGTTGCTGCTCAGATCTGGGCAGCAATTTGTTTAGAGAGGTTGCCAACAGCTGGTTTTCAAACTTAAGAATGCCATATGTTTTAACAACCAATCAGTGCCTTCCCTCATCTTCTGGGAGACGTCATACAGAGCTACAGTAGATATTTATCAACAGTTATGGCTCATCATGCCAAAAAAACAGGAGGTAAACACCAGCCGCCGTCTTCAGCATGATAGCAGATATTTAAGACATTTATGCTGAGTTCTTTTGGGAAGAACAAGTGTGGGAGGACCTACTGTTTTGTGTTTTATCAAAGAAAACAAAATTTATGTTGGTTTTAACTCGTATGTTTTTTTTGTTTTTGTGGGGGTTTTGGAGCTAAAGGTTAAAGTGGGCGGGGCTTTAAAGAGTAAAGGTTGAAAACAGACGCTCTAAACAACCAAACTAGGGTGAGAAATCCACCAGAGATGGGACATGTCCAGCCTTTAAATCACCTCTGGGTATTCCGTTGAAGGTCCGACAGGCGGCTCCAAAGTCTGGATCCTCTGGATTTTATGTTTCTGATAAAGCAGCTGTAGCAGAAGCGTCCCTCATTGGTTCTGAATTATGAGCAGATATGAGACCGGTCTGAAACGCTGAAGTGGAGCAGTTTTTGCAACGATCCGTCATCTCTGCCGGTTCCAGCGGTGTCAGCAGACGGGATTGTTGCAGCGCGGTTTGAGTCTCGGCTCATCTGTTTGTGAATCTTTGGTCTGGACTGGACTCCAAAAGAACTGATGAATAAACCCTCAGATCAGAATCTTATTTTAACAAGGTTTTTGGTGTCAGCCATGATTCTACTACAGACCACAGGAACCAGGACAGGAACTTTGTCAGTTTAAGGAGACCCAGAGAAAACCAGTTTAACCACTAGGGGAGGGTAAAACCCAACATGAGGTGTTTCTACCAAAGTTAAGGAACAAGAACCAGTATAAACCAGTAAAGACAGGGATTGTCAGTAAGCCATGGCAACAGACGCCAAGGATCAGGAAGTTTTTTGTCTTTGGTTTACAGAGTTCCTGGTCAAAATCTGGTCTACATAAAAGTTTTCAGGTAAAGTTCCTGATATGTACCAGTAAATGTTCCTGATGTCTTCTGGTATCATTCCTGGTACATACTAGTGAATGTTCCTGTTGTATCCCAGTAAAAGTACCTGGTATGTACCAGTAATAGTTCCTCTTTTGTCTCCTAGATCAAGTAAAGGTTCCTGGTATTTTCTAGTAAACTTTCAAAAAGTATCTGTTGTACTACAGTAAGAGTTCCTGGTTAAAATCTGGTCTACATAAAAGTTTTCAGTTAAAGTTCCTGATTTGTGCCATTAAAGTTCCTGGCACATACCAATAAAGGTTTCTAGTATATCCCAGTAAATGCTCCTGGTAAAAGTTCCTAGTTTGCCCCAGTTAAAGTTCCTAGTATGTACTAATAATTGTCAAGGAAAAGTTTCTGCTACTAAATATTCCTGGTTTGTCCCAATAAAAGGTCCTGAATTGTCCCAGTAAAAGGTTCCTGGTTTGTCCCAGTAAATGTTCCTGATTTTTCCCTGTTTGTCCCAGGTAAAGTTCCTGGTTTGTCCAGGTAAAGTTCCTGGTTTGTCCAGGTAAAGTTCCTGGTTTATCAAAGGTAAAGTTCCTGGTTTGTCCTAGTAAAAGTTCCTGGTCCATCCCAGATAAAGTTCCTGGTTTGTCCTGGTGTGTTTCTGAGTTCCTCTGTGGTTTGTGAGATTTTCGGCTGTGACAGATTTCATCGGACTCGTCGTTTCATTTGCACAGTTTGGATGTTTAACGTGTGAAAATAAAAGTATAAAGAAACTAAGTCTTTGTTTTTGTTTTATTTCGTGTGACTACCAGAGCTCTGAAATTCATTCTCAGCGATTTAAATAAAAACCACTATAAAGAGATGATCTAATCTCTGCTCCAGTCACCAGACCTGTCCTGATTTTTACAGAGCCAGTTCTCCCCTCTCTAGCCAGAGTGTTTTAGTGATGAAACTTGGATAAACTAGAATTTTCGGTACTTTATAAATAGTATTAAAGCTGAAAATAGAATTACGCTGCGATGAAGGAGGAGGTTGACCTCTGGGCCCCTTCATAGAGCTTGGCCCTGGAAGGGTTCACCTCGGCCCTGTTATCGGCAGCCTTGGGCCTCAGTAGATGAGTTTGCCAGAAAACATGAAGTAGAAACGGAACAGAAAGAAGACTGTTACACTTGCCTGTACAGTAGATGGCGCTCTGAGCCTGACATTAGTCTGAATCCGCCATTAAACCGAGAGAAGAAGAAGGCGGAGCTCGGCTGTTGTGTTTGTTTCTTTAGCTCCAAACTTTGGTCCAACTTCACTGAAACCTGAATTAATCGATTATTTGAAGAAAATCAAAGGAACCACGGGACTTGGCGGGGGTTCCCCCTGGACGGAGCCGGGCTGGTTCATCGAGACTCGGTAAGTTTACGGAGGTTTGTTCCGGTCAGAAGAACCGGAGAGTTTCTGAGGGAATGAATGTTAGCGAACGGGTTAGCTAGCTGCAGCTGGTGTCTCGGTGTAGAAAGTGACCGTGTTATCTGATGACCCAGAGCAGAATGCGTCTGTTGTCGTGGTTACAGCAGATGTTCAAGATGCAGATTTTCTCAATAAAATATTTCAGTGCAGGATTTTATTTAAAAGAGGACGATTCTAACCGGAAATGTCTGAAAGCATGAGAGACATTTAGGCGATTAAAACCGGTAAAAGCTGTAAGGGTAGAGTTATCAGCTGTGGAGTTAGTATTTACTGAAATATACTTAAAATAAGAATATCAGGCGCACACGCCTTATCACTGATTGATCCGGATTCTGACTCATTCAGTTTTTCAGTTTAAATTGGGTTGAATTCTGTTTTTTTATTTATTTATTTAACCCATGGCTTTTAAATCAGACCAGTATCCGATATTCAATAATCACTGTTACCAAAGATGAATAAAAAAACTAGAAATATAAAGTCAGATTCGTTGGCAATGCTTGTCCAAGTGTGTAAATCAACCATTCAGAAAGTCACCAGATAACACGGTAGCTTTTTAGACCGTCACACCGCTAACTGATGCTAACTGACATTGACTGGTTTCAACTGATTTAAAGCTCACCTTAAAAGAAACATCATTTGTTGATTGGTAGACTTACTCTGCTGTGTAAACATGAACGTGTGTCATAAAATAAAACAGACTTTTATTGTGAAAATCCTGAGCTAGGTAGAGCAAAACAGAGTCAAATGAAAAACACTCAGTGTTTAAATGTTCTACTTCTACATTTGACTTGTTCACCATAATTCAGTGCTAACAGTTCTAATAATAACAGCTGAAGGTTTTTTCTTTATTTATCCTCATTCATTAAACTTTATTAAAATGTGTCTGAAGTTTGAGCTCTGAGCTGCATTCATACATCTGTATTAGCTTTAATAAATCAATCTGTCATTAAAAATGAATCTGTACTACTACTATTACAGAGTATGATAGCGATTAGTCACATGACCTCTAGCCAGTCACAGAGACTTGTGGGCGAGGCGTTGCTGAGACTGTAGAGCTCACACAGTAGAACACTTTCTAATGTACTAACCAATCAGTGATCGTTAAAATACAACACTGATAAACATGATCAGCTGAGTATCAGCTTCCAGACTGATCTCTGACCACCACCATGGTTCCCTGTCCCAAACACAGACGTGGTACCAGAGAATATTCTACATTTTTAATCAAATAAAACATCCAAACCAGTACTAATGTAGCTCTAAGCTCTAATCCTCCTGGTTCTGACGGTCCCAGTGCAGTCTGAGCCTTCAGTAGGTCTTAAAGATCCCCCCTGGAGCCTTCTAAAGGTCTCAGTCCCCGGCTCAGACTCAGACCTGCAGACAGAGAACCCGTCCACCTCGGCTCTTGTTGTTTTTTGTGGCCGCTCTCCGGCAGCTCGGCTGGTATTTCATCGTTGCACTCCCTCCTGCTCTGTGATTGGTCGGCTGCAGCCCTGTGGATAATCGGGGTCAGTGTGGAGGTCAGTAACACGGTTTCTCTTTTTCTATTCTCAGATCAAATGTTTTTCCTGAAGACTTTTCCTCCGAGTCGACCTGCAGCTCTGCAGCTCGCCCGGCTCTTCTCTGATCACTCTTTACCCACTCTCACTCTCTTCACCAAGGTAACACTGCACACGCTCAGTATCACTCTTACCCACTCTCACTCTCTTCACCAAGGTAACACTGCACACGCTCAGTATCACTCTTACCCACTCTCACTCTCTTCACCAAGGTAACACTGCACACGCTCAGTATCACTCTTACCCACTCTCACTCTCTTCAACAAGGTAACACTGCACACGCTCAGTATCACTCTTACCCACTCTCACTCTCTTCAACAAGGTAACACTGCACACGCTCAGTATCACTCTTACCCACTCTCACTCTCTTCACCAAGGTAACACTGCACACGCTCAGTATCACTCTTACCCACTCTCACTCTCTTCAACAAGGTAACACTGCACACGCTCAGTATCACTCTTTACCCACTCTCACTCTCTTCACCAAGGTAACACTGCACACGCTCAGTATCACTCTTACCCACTCTCACTCTCTTCAACAAGGTAACACTGCACACGCTCAGTATCACTCTTACCCACTCTCACTCTCTTCAACAAGGTAACACTGCACACGCTCAGTATCACTCTTACCCACTCTCACTCTCTTCACCAAGGTAACACTGCACACGCTCAGTATCACTCTTACCCACTCTCACTCTCTTCAACAAGGTAACACTGCACACGCTCAGTATCACTCTTTACCCACTCTTCAGCAAGGTAACACTGCACACGCTCAGTATCACTCTTACCCTCGCTCACTCTCTTCACCAAGGTAACACTGCACACGCTCAATATCACTCTTTACCTTGCTCACTCTCCTTGCCAAGGTAACACTGCACACGCTCAGTATCACTCTTTACCCACTCTCACTCTCTTCACCAAGGTAACACTGCACACGCTCAGTATCACTCTTTCCCCTCTCTCACTCTCCTCACCAAGGTAACACTGCACACGCTCAGTATCACTCTTACCCACTCTCACTCTCTTCACCAAGGTAACACTGCACACGCTCAGTATCACTCTTTACCCACTCTCACTCTCTTCACCAAGGTAACACTGCACACACTCAGTATCACTCTTTACCCACTCTCACTCTCTTCACCAAGGTAACACTGCACACGCTCAGTATCACTCTTACCCACTCTCACTCTCTTCACCAAGGTAACACTGCACACGCTCAGTATCACTCTTTCCCCTGGCTGACGCTCCTCACAAAGGTAACACTGCACACGCTCAGAATCACACTTACCCTCTCTCTTTTACCAAGGTAACACTGCACACGCTCAGTATCACTCTTTACCCACTCTCACTCTCTTCACCAAGGTAACACTGCACACACTCAGTATCACTCTTTACCCACTCTCACTCTCTTCACCAAGGTAACACTGCACACGCTCAGTATCACTCTTACCCACTCTCACTCTCTTCACCAAGGTAACACTGCACACGCTCAGTATCACTCTTTACCCACTCTCACTCTCTTCACCAAGGTAACACTGCACACGCTCAGTATCACTCTTTCCCCTCTCTCACTCTCCTCACCAAGGTAACACTGCACACGCTCAGTATCACTCTTACCCTCTCTTTACCAAGGTAACACTGCACACGCTCAGTATCACTCTTTACCCTCTCTCACTCTCTTCACCAAGGTAACACTGCACACGCTCAGTATCACTCTTTACCCTCTCTCACTCTCTTCACCAAGGTAACACTGCACACGCTCAGTATCACTCTTTTCCCCTCTCTCACTCTCCTCACCAAGGTAACACTGCACACGCTCAGTATCACTCTTTCCCCTCTCTCACTCTCCTCACCAAGGTAACACTGCACACGCTCAGTATCATTCTTTCCCCTCGCTCACTCTCCTCACCAAGGTAACACTGCACACGCTCAGTATCACTCTTACCCACTCTCACTCTCTTCAACAAGGTAACACTGCACACGCTCAGTATCACTCTTTACCCACTCTCACTCTCTTCACCAAGGTAACACTGCACACCGTCTGTATCTCTCTTACCCACTCTCACTCTCTTCAACAAGGTAACACTGCACACGCTCAGTATCACTCTTACCCACTCTCACTCTCTTCAACAATGTAACACTGCACACGCTCAGTATCACTCTTACCCACTCTCACTCTCTTCAACAAGGTAACACTGCACACGCTCAGTATCACTCTTAACCCCTCACACTCTCATAAACAAGGTAAAACTGCAAACCCACAGTAACAATCTTTACCCACTCTCACTCTCTTCACCAAGGTAACACTGCACGCTCAGTATCACTCTTACCCACTCTCACTCTCTTCAACAAGGTAACACTGCACACGCTCAGTATCACTCTTACCCACTCTCACTCTCTTCACCAAGGTAACACTGCACACGCTCAGTATCACTCTTTACCCACTCTCACTCTCTTCACCAAGGTAACACTGCACACGCTCAGTATCACTCTTACCCACTCTCACTCTCTTCAACAAGGTAACACTGCACACGCTCAGTATCACTCTTTACCCACTCTCACTCTCTTCACCAAGGTAACACTGCACACGCTCAGTATCACTCTTACCCACTCTTCAGCAAGGTAACACTGCACACGCTCAGTATCACTCTTACCCTCGCTCACTCTCTTCACCAAGGTAACACTGCACACGCTCAATATCACTCTTTACCTTGCTCACTCTCCTTGCCAAGGTAACACTGCACACGCTCAGTATCACTCTTTACCTTGCTCACTCTCCTTGCCAAGGTAACACTGCACACGCTCAGTATCACTCTTTACCCACTCTCACTCTCTTCACCAAGGTAACACTGCACACGCTCAGTATCACTCTTACCCACTCTCACTCTCTTCAACAAGGTAACACTGCACACGCTCAGTATCACTCTTACCCACTCTCACTCTCTTCACCAAGGTAACACTGCACACGCTCAGTATCACTCTTTACCCACTCTCACTCTCTTCACCAAGGTAACACTGCACACGCTCAGTATCACTCTTACCCACTCTCACTCTCTTCACCAAGGTAACACTGCACACGCTCAGTATCACTCTTTACCCACTCTCACTCTCTTCACCAAGGTAACACTGCACACACTCAGTATCACTCTTTACCCACTCTCACTCTCTTCACCAAGGTAACACTGCACACGCTCAGTATCACTCTTACCCTCTCCACCAAGGTAACACTGCACCCGCTCAGTATCACTCTTTACCCACTCTCACTCTCTTCACCAAGGTAAAACTGCACACGCTCAGTATCACTCTTTCCCCTCTCTCACTCTCCTCACCAAGGTAACACTGCACACGCTCAGTATCACTCTTACCCTCTCTTTACCAAGGTAACACTGCACACGCTCAGTATCACTCTTTACCCTCTCTCACTCTCTTCACCAAGGTAACACTGCACACGCTCAGTATCACTCTTTACCCTCTCTCACTCTCTTCACCAAGGTAACACTGCACACGCTCAGTATCACTCTTTCCCCTCTCACTCTCCTCACCAAGGTAACACTGCACACGCTCAGTATCACTCTTTACCCTCTCTCACTCTCTTCACCAAGGTAACACTGCACACGCTCAGTATCATTCTTTCCCCTCGCTCACTCTCCTCACCAAGGTAACACTGCACACGCTCAGTATCACTCTTTCCCCTCGCTCACTCTCCTCACCAAGGTAACACTGCACACGCTCAGTATCACTCTTTCCCCTCTCACTCTCCTCACCAAGGTAACACTGCACACGCTCAGTATCACTCTTTCCCCTCTCTCACTCTCCTCACCAAGGTAACACTGCACACGCTCAGTATCACTCTTTCCCCTCTCACTCTCCTCACCAAGGTAACACTGCACATGCTCAGTATCACTCTTTACCCTCTCTCACTCTCTTCACAGAGGTTATTTAAGTGTAACACACAGACTCGGACTATTATAATGTTACTCTGTGACGTAACGGTAACGTCCTATTGAGAGTAGATTTCGCAGCGTTGGTCTGGTATCTGGTCTTTGACTGGATCTGTAGTAATGACTAGTCTGTTGGTGTACATCTACAGAGAAGAGTGATTAATCAGCTGAATAATCCTGATGTCATGCTCTATTAAACCTTTATTTCCCATCATCCTCTCTGTTTTATAACGATTGTTTTACTGTCGTCTGTCTTTAGGACCCCTGCCCTCTGTGTGACGATGCCAAAGAAGAGCTGGAACCGCTCAAACACCGGGTGAGACTCTGCATGACTAACTCTCCTCTAAAGCTCCACATGAGCGCCCCCTGCTGGTCTACGGCGTTAACATGTCTTTTTGTGTTTCCAGTTTGTGCTGCAGCAGGTGGACATCACCCTCCCAGAGAACCAGGTGTGGTGGGAGCGCTACAGGTACGACATCCCCGTGTTCCACCTGAATGGACGCTTCGTGATGAAACATCGAGTGGATGCCGCCCTGCTGGACAAACTGCTGACAGACGCCGAGAAACATGGGACATGAGGACACTTCAGAGTCACATTAGTTTAAATAACCAATAAAAAATTAAAAAAAACAACCTGGGCTGTGTCTTCTGTCTTTGGACCAATCAGATCAGCAGCTCCGTGTGATGTCATAGCTGCGCAGTGTGATGTCACAGCTAAAACCTAAAACAACCTTTAATAACACATATAGTTAATCAAAACACTGGCTCAGATCAGCTTTAAACATCAACACAGTGGGAGGGACAGTCTGCTGTCAGCCAATCAGAGAAGAGAATTGGTCCTGAACATAAACACTGCTCTAAACTGGTCTGGAATCAGATTTTAATCAGTCTGAACTGGCCTTTTTATTTCCTCTTGTTCCTGCTCCATCCTAACTGCCTGAACTTCTTTAAAAGGAGTTTATGTTTTTAATCCTGAGCTCTGAGGACCTTTCCTGGGCTGTTTTAACCTGATACTTCCAGCTCATCAATATTTAAACAGCCATTGGTTCTGAGTGTCTGGCTGTCAGCCAATCACAGTGCTCCTCCATCAGTGTGACCTGGTGAAGTGTTGGTGCTGGTTGCCGTGGAGACGGTCAGGCGTTGGTTCAGACAGGTGTGTTGATGGCGTCGAGCAGCAGCAGAGCTGAAGACGTTCAGATCGCTCTGCAGAGAGCAAAGAAGAAGATCAGCAACCTGCAACGGCAACTCAACCAGTAAGACCGCAACTAGAACGGGTTTTGATGTGGGGTTAAACTGGGCCGGAATTTATGTTGAAACTGGGCCAGAATTTAGGTTTAAACTGACCCAGAATTAGATTTAAACTGGGCCAGAATTTAGGTTTAAACTGACCCAGAATTAGATTTAAACTGGGCCAGAATTTAGGTTTAAACTGGCCCAGAATTAAGGTTTTAACTAAGCCAGAATTTAGGTTTAAACCAGGCCAGAATTAGGTTTAAACTGGGCCAGAATTTAGATTTGGACCGGGCCAGAATTTAGGTTTAAAGTGGCCCAGAATTAAGGATTTATCTGGGCCAGAATTTAAGGTTTAAACTGAGCCAGAATTTAAGTTTAAACTGGATAGTGTTTAGGTTTGAAGTGGCCAAAAATTAGATTTAAAATGGTCCAGAACTAGATTTAAACAGGACCAGAATTTAGATTTAAATTGGCCCTGATCTTGGATATAGACTGGGCCAGAATTGAAATCTAATCTCAGCTTCACTGATCTGGAATCAAATTTTTACTGGTCTATACTGGTCTGAAACAGGTCTTTACCCATTCTTAAACTGGTCTCCAAAAGTCCCCAGTGTGGTCTTAGATCTTTAAAGAGGAAGTGAACTAAAACCAACTTAACCATTCAGAAATTACCCCCATCTATTTAGAGACCACTCCCATCCACTCAGAGACCACTCCCAACCATCCAGAGACCACTCCCATCCACTCAGAGACCACTCCCATCCACTCAGAGATCACTCCCATCCATCCAGAGACCACTCCCATCCACTCAGAGACCACTCCCAACCATCCAGAGACCACTCCCATCCAATCAGAGACCACTCCCATCCATCCAGAGACCACTCCCATCCACTCAAAGACCACTCCCATCCATCCAGAGACCACTCCCATCCACTCAGAGACCACTCCCATCCGCTCAGAGACCACTCCCATCCATTCAGAGACCACTCCCATCCATCCAGAGACCACTCCCATCCATCCAGAGACCACTCCCATCCATCCAGAGACCACTCCCATCCATTAAGAGACCACTCCCATCCTCTCCGGCTCTGAGGGCTCTGGATTTAGTAACGCTGGTGCTGTAGAAAGTGGCCCAAACAGGTAGCTCAGCACCACCATGCTCCACCACCACTCCACAGCCTGCTTCGGTGACTCTGGAGGGAAACCTCCTCCACCTCAATGATGGCTCTGAGGCTGCAGGGCTGCAGGACTCTGTCTGTGTCTCTCTGACGAGAAGACGTCACTGTCACTGCGCCTCATCTGGAAAACCCCGTCCTTTTCCCCTCCCTCTTCTCAGAACCATACTGACCTTTTCCTTTTTAAAGTCCAAAGTGGGCGGAGTTAGCTCTGAGCTGGGGGTTTAATTACACTTTAACTGGTCCTTACTGGTCCCGTACTGGTGTCAAACTGGTCTAAAGGGGGTTGTACCCAGTCTGAAACTGGTCAGAAATAAAACCCAGTATTGATGAGATGTGAGTAGAATGACCAGCTGACCATCTCCCCCAGAGGAATGCTGGGTAATTAAAGTGTCACAGGGGGCACAGATTAACTGTCACATGACCAGCTGGTACCATGTGACCTTCAGGTCATGTGACCAGGGGCTGAAAGTTTTTGTGCTAGTCAGTCTGGTCAGACTGGAAACGGACCAGTTTAACCAGTCCCGGCTGGAGACGCAGTCAGTGAAGGAATAGAAGAAGAAGCTCTGTGGCGTGCGTGGTGGCGAGGTCTCTGATGTGTGGCGTGTTTGTGTCTGCAGGGAATCCGGATCATCCCCTCCAGCAGAGAGCGGTCTGTTAACATGGACGGCCAGCAAGGAGCTCCGGGACTCTCTGGTGGACATGTACACGGGTAAATACCACAGATACTATTAATACTACCAATAATACTAATATACCACTAATACTACTGTTACTACAATCATACTGTTAATACCACAGATACTATTAATACTACCAATAATACTAATATACCACTAATACTACTGTTACTACAATCATACTGTTAATACCACAGATACTATTAATACTACCAATAATACTAATATACCACTAATACTACTGTTACTACAATCATACTGTTAATACCACAGATACTATTAATACTACCAATAATACTAATATACCACTAATACTACTGTTACTACAATCATACTGTTAATACCACAGATACTATTAATACTACCAATAATACTAATATACCACTAATACTACTGTTACTACAATCATACTGTTAATACCACAGATACTATTAATACTACCAATAATACTAATACTACTGATACTGCAATGATACTATTAATACCATTAATACTACTAATACTTCAGATACTACTAACCCCACTAATACCAGTCCTACTGATGAACGGGCTTTCATGGGAACAGAACTTTGAACTTCAACAGGATTCTGGTAAAAATCAAACTATCAAACCCGTTTGAGGCTGCAGCAACAGAATAAAAGTCCTAGACACCAAATAACAGGCAGTTTATGCATATGAATGATAAACGCGCCTGGTCTTGGTCTCACACAAACACTGGTACGTCTTCAGCCTAGACTCTGAGCTCCTCTGCTCCTCTGTTAGAAACTAAACCACCTCTTTGTCTTTGTTATGATCCAGGACATTCTAATCTGAGCCTCTCTCAGCAGACTGATTCAAACCCTGTAACAGAAGAATTCTTAGCTAAATAATGAGTCAGATATCAGTGATCAGGATGGACCAGGGTTTACATTCTAGGAAAGGAAGGTTTCTGTCAAACTGCAGCAAAACTGTTGACAACTGTTCATCAGTGAGAAGATGTAGTGAGTGGCTCTGTCCACCAGGTGGAGCTGCGGTTCTTCATAAAGCTCTGCTGCAACTCTTCATTTCCCTGCAGTCACAGAGTCAAGGCCTCTGCAGGGTCACAAACACCTCAGTTAATGCAACTAAAACTGCAACTAAAACCAACTAAAGCAGCAACTAAAGCAGCAACTAAAGCTGCAACTAAAGCAGCAACTAAAGCTGCAACTAAAGCAGCAACTAAAGCAGCAACTAAAGCTGCAACTAAAGCAGCAACTAAAGCTGCAACTAAAGCAGCAACTAAAGCAGCAACTAAAGCTGCAACTAAAGCAGCAACTAAAGCTGCAACTAAAGCAGCAACTAAAGCAGCAACTAGAGCAGCAACTAAAGCAGCAACTAGAGCAGCAACTAAAGCAGCAGCTAAAGCAGCAGCTTAAGCAGCAGCTAAAGCAGCAGCTAAAGCAGCAACTAAAGCAGCAGCTAAAGCAGCAGCTAAAGCAGCAACTAAAGCAGCAACTAAAGCAGCAGCTAAAGCAGCAGCTAAAGCAGCAACTAAAGCAGCAACTAAAGCAGCAGCTAAAGCAGCAACTAAAGGAGCAGCTAAAGCAGCAGCTAAAGCAGCAGCTAAAGCAGCAACTAAAGCAGCAACTAAAGCAGCAACTAAAGCAGCAGCTAAAGCAGCAGCTAAAGCAGCAACTAAAGCAGCAGCTAAAGCAGCAACTAAAGCAGCAACTAAAGCAGCAGCTAAAGCAGCAACTAAAGCAGCAACTAAAGCAGCAGCTAAAGCAGCAACTAAAGCAGAACTGTTGGAACAGAAAGAGGAATTTTTCTTTTTTTTTGTTTTAGAAGTGAATAAATAAAAATGATTTTTTTTTCATTTTTCTGTTATTTAATAATCACTAAAATAAAACTGAACCAACAAGACGTGGACTTGTAACATTCTTTTTTCCTTTATCAGGGACCTGCTGCAGGCGTGGTGATAAAAGAATGTTATGTCAGCAGTGTTCTGTTCTATGATCCTTTTTTAATCTTAAATTCTTGTTTGGAACCATGAGGAACAGGAAACAGTTTTATTTTTGAAGGTCATCGGTGAACGGCTCGTTTCCTGCTCAGAGTTTTACGGAGCCTCAGACGTTTCTAATTTCAAAGGAGAAATTAAAAACTCAAGAAACAAACGGTTTCAGCTGAACGGATTTAAAAGAGGAAAATAAAGGTGAAAACCTCCTCTGACCCTTCAGAGTGTTCCGATTCTACTGAGAATCTAAAAACCAGAACCACGTAGAAGAATAAAATCAGAGTGCTGCTGTTTATCTCTGAGCAGAACTCTGGGGCTGCAGGTCAAACAGGGGAAAAGAATGTTACACCTCCAGTGTTCTGTTCCTCCTTCTTTGACCTGAACTCTAAAACTAAAGTCTTTTCCAAAAGCAGTGAAACATGACCCTGAGCTCCAGAGTTCCTCTGCAGCAGAGACGTGGACTAACCAGACCTTTTCAGAGTTATGGATCCAGATCCAGCAGGAGTGGGGTCCCCCCTCTGCCCTGGAGTCTGAGACTGCTGGAAGGTTCTCAGACTGGTGGACTCTCAGGGTTAGGTTAGTCCGTGTGGGAGAGGTTAGGCTGGGTTCTAAGTCAGGCTGGCCTCTGGGGTTGATCAGCTGGTCTAGGTTTAACAGTTCTTTACTGAAGATGTTAATCTAGTGTATGAGGACATGGACTATCTACGGGTCTAAATGTCTAAACCGGGTCATGATATCTGATGTAGACCGTCAGAGATCAGACCCTCGGATTCCTTTAGAACCGCGAAGACCACGAAGGTGGAAGGGACGTTGGTTCTCTCCGTTCCCTCCTCTGGTCTCTGTCAGTGATCTGGCTCTGGTTCTCTCCGTTCCCTCCTCTGGTCTCTGTCAGTGATCTGGCTCTGGTTCTCTACGTTCCCTCCTCTGGTCTCTGTCAGTGATCTGGCTCTGGTTCTCTCCGTTCCCTCCTCTGGTCTCTGTCAGTGATCTGGCTCTGGTTCTCTACGTTCCCTCCTCTGGTCTCTGTCAGTGATCTGGCTCTGGTTCTCTACGTTCCCTCCTCTGGTCTCTGTCAGTGATCTGGCTCTGGTTCTCTCCGTTCCCTCCTCTGGTCTCTGTCAGTGATCTGGCTCTGGTTCTCTCCGTTCCCTCCTCTGGTCTCTGTCAGTGATCTGGCTCTGGTTCTCTCCGTTCCCTCCTCTGGTCTCTGTCAGTGATCTGGCTCTGGTTCTCTACGTTCCCTCCTCTGGTCTCTGTCAGTGATCTGGCTCTGGTTCTCTCCGTTCCCTCCTCTGGTCTCTGTCGGTAATCTGGCTCTGGTTCTCTACGTTCCCTCCTCTGGTCTCCCTCTCCAGGCCTAATCTGGCGCCGTCCTCCATGATGGCGCCCGGGCTCTAATCTCTCGGGTAAACGCCGCTGGAGGACGTGGGCATATTTGGACTCGGACTTTCTTCCGACGTGTTTGCAGTCAGACGTCTGATGTGAACACAGAGGATCAGTCCTGCTGCGACCAATCACATCCCTGATTATCTGTTACTACGGTGACCATCACTGCATGTGACCTGCAGCATCTGCAGCATGCAGGTCAGCAGCAGGGTCACATGGTCCTGGTTTACCTGGTTTACCTGGTTTACCTGGTGAGGTCAGGCAGGGCTGTACTGAGACCAGGATTTAAACTCTGATTCTGATCTTAGAGCTGATCCAGATTCTCTGATTCTGAATGAAGGAGTGAAAAAACTGTCAAGAGACAAAACCAGGAAGAGGAAGAAACCTGCAGAACACGAGGAGAAGATACAATGATGAAGAAGAAGAGAGGAATGATGAAGAGGAGGAAGGTTGTGAAGGTCAGGCCTGATAGAGTTTAAAACGAGGTTCACTCTCTCTCCTCTGACCAACAGCTCTCTGCCTCAGTCCTGGACAAGGCTCTGCTTCAGACTTCAGACCGGTCTGCCACCCCCCTCCTCTACTAGACCGGTCTGCAGCCCCCCCTCCTCTACTAGACCGGTCTGCAGCCCCCCCTCCTCTACTAGACCGGTCTGCAGCCCCCCCTCCTCTACTAGACCGGTCTGCAGCCCCCCCTCCTCTACTAGACCGGTCTGCAGACCCCCCTCCTCTACTAGACCGGTCTGCAGCCCCCCCTCCTCTACTAGACCGGTCTGCAGACCCCCCTCCTCTACTAGACCGGTCTGCCGCCCCCCTCCTCTACTAGACCGGTCTGCCGCCCCCCTCCTCTACTAGACCGGTCTGCAGACCCCCCTCCTCTACTAGACCGGTCTGCCGCCCCCCTCCGCGGCTAGACCGGTCTGCCGCCCCCCTCCTCTACTAGACCGGTCTGCCGCCCCCCGCCTCTACGAGACCCGTCTGCCGCCCCCCTCCTCTACTACACCGGTCTGCCGACCCCCCTCCTCTACTAGACCGGTCTGCAGCCCCCCCCTCCTCTACTAGACCGGTCTGCAGACCCCCCTCCTCTACTAGACTGGTCTGCAGCCCCCCCTCCTCTACTAGACCGGTCTGCCGCCCCCCTCCTCTACTAGACCGGTCTGCCGCCCCCCTCCTCTACTAGACCGGTCTGCCGCCCCCCTCCTCTACTAGACCGGTCTGCAGACCCCCCTCCTCTGTCAGACCAGTCTGCAGCCCAGTCAGTATCAGAGACCCCGCCCCTCTCTGGCTAACCCTCCTCAGACAAACATGTTTGCTGCTCCCCACTATCAGGGTGTAAGCGTGGCGTTAGGTTAATGTGTGTCAGCTTTAAGACAGAGGATGAAGAGGATGAAGATCAGCTGAGATGAGACAGGAAGTTCCACCTCAATCCTGATGAGTTTCAAATAAACAGCATGAAACGGTCTTCACTAACTCTGACTGTAGATACTCTTAGATATGAACATGGCTGTCTTTAAACCATTCTGTGACATGTGACATATTCCTTCATTCCTTGATGATGGATTTAACTGAACTCTGGGGGATGTTCAGAGACTTGGAGATGTTTCTGTCTCCATCCTCTGACTTAGATTTTTGAATTACCTTTTCTCTGAGTGTTCTTTTGTCTTCATGGTGTAATGGTAGCCAGGAATACTGATGACTGCGGCACAGCCACTGTAAAGAAGGTGAATATTTATTCAGTCACTGATTTAACATCACAGGTTTTTATTTATTTGCCATTCCTCTGTAGAATATTGAGTATTGATGGGTTTATAAATCATTAAAAGGGTGGAACGTCTGGGGGGGTGAATACTTTATTTATGTAGTGTACCTGCGTTCCTCTCCTTCTGAAACTAAAGCCAGCTAAATTATTATTTTTCTATTGATTCACTTTTTTCTCCCCAAAAGTCCAAAAACTTGATGTCTGTTTTTCTTCTTTCAGTCATTTTATGAAAACAGGATCAGTGAGGAAGCCTCATGTATTTTACTCTAAAGATTATAAATCAATTATGACATAATATCAATTAGGATGCTGATGCGTTTCCTGTTGGCGGTCTGAGGTGGCGTTTTCTCTAAAGGTCAGATTTGCGGCTACGTCCTCTGTTTACTGGATGTTTGTTTCTACCGTAAACGCCGCTGTGTCTGTGCGCGTGCGTCTCCTGGGCTTAATGTCCGTATCTAAATTCATGTGCGGTGGCGTGGTGGTGGCGGCGGCGTGGCAGCGGCGGCGGGCGGATCACAGGCGGATTGTGTTGGATTTGAGCTGAAGCCTCTTTAATCATCGTAACACCGTCATTAATATTCATGCAGTCAGCTGGAACACCCCACTCTCTCTGCACCAAACTTTCTGCACAAAATGTATTAAATACAGCTTAAAAAATTAATGGACTTTAGTTTATATTACATGAAGAAGAAGGGGGGAGGAGGGGGGAGCGGGCCTCCCCCTCCTCCCTCCTCCTCCTCTCATTGGCTCACACAGATTGCTCCTCTGATTGGCCTTTGTAATTTGCCTTTTTTCTGCAGATTTTTCCATCTTTGACGAGACTTCAAAGCGAGCGCGAGGCATGAACGGTCATTTAGAAGGATTTAAGCACATTATCACATCTGTAATTGTACATGAATAATAAGAAGAGCCGCCGCGCTCAATTAGCTCTGAGTCCACAATGAGATCAGAGGGGGACGGGGGGGTGGGGGGGGTGGGGGGGGGGCAGGAAATGAGAAAAGTTTCAAAGTGAAGAAAAGATTCAGTAAAAGACCAGAACCAGGACCAAGATCTGACCCCAGACCCCCTCAGACAGAGCCATGCCTTCACTTCTTTATACTAACAGTCAGAGTTATCACTCTCTACATTTACAACCTCTGTTCCAAAAAAGCTGGGACGCTGTGTGAAAGGTAAACCAAAACAATGATGAACCCAGATTAGATCCACAACAGACCAGAAACAACAGATCAGAGGTTAAACCGAGAGACTTTAACATTTCAGGAAAATATTAACTCATTCTGAATTTAATGGCAGCAACACGTCTCAAAAAAGTAGGGACAGGTCCATGTTTACCACTGTGTAGCATCCCCTCTTCTTTAACAGTCTGTGAACGTCTGGGAGTGAGGAGAGGAATGTTGTCCCATTCTTGTCTGATGTAGGATTCTAGCTGCTCTACAGTCCTGGTCTTCCTTGTTTTCTATCGGTGAAAGGTCTGGACTGCAGGCAGACCAGTTCAGGACCTGGACTCTCCTCCTGTGAAGCCATGCTGTCGTGATGGATGTGGTTTAGCATGGTCTTGCTGACAGAGACGTTGTCTGGATGGGAGCATACGTGTCTCTAAAAGCTCTCTCTACTGTTCAGCATTGATAGTTCCTTTCCAGATGTTAGAGCTGCCCACGCCATAGGCACTAATGCAACCCCATACCATCAGAGATGCAGGCTTTAGACCTGAGCCAGGAGAACAAGCTGGATGCTCCCTCTCCTCTTTAGTCCACAGGACACGGCGTCTGTGGTTTCCTCTGACCACAGAACAGTTTTCCATGTTTCCTCTGACCACAGAACAGTTTTCCATGTTTCCTCTGACCACAGAACAGTTTTCCATGTTTCCTCAGTCCATGTTAAATGAGCTTTGGTCCAGAGAAGACGGACCACGGTGTTTCTGGATCCTGTTCACATCTGGCTTCTTCTCTCCATGATCAGCTTTAACTGTCATTGGTGGATGGCACGGCCAACTGTGTTGACAGACAATGATTTCTGGAACGTTCCTGAGCCCATGCAGTGATGTCAGTACAGAGTCATGACTGTTTTTAATGACGTGGCCCCTGAGGGCCCCTGAGGCCCCCTTCAGGCTGGCCCCTTGCTCCAGATTCTCTGAATCTTTGATATTATGGACTGTAGATGGAGGAGATTCAAAGTCTGAGCTATTTAACATTCAGGAACATTTTTCTGAAGTTGTTCCACAGTTTTTAGACTCATTTTTTCACAGATTGGTGAACCTCTGCCCATCTTTACTTCTGAGAGACTCTGCCTCTCTGAACTACACAGTGACCCAACTTTTTTGGAACTGAGGTTTACTGTGTTTCTGCCCGAGTCATTTTACTCTCTTCTGCTATCATCGTTGTCTTATTTTGAAAAGACTGATGAATTTTTATGTCTAACAAACTCCTCAGTATAAATGTTTAGTTAACTGGTTCTACTGGAGGACAGAGGGGTGGCGCCCCCTGCTGACCAGCCGTCTCTGTCTGTCTCTGGTCTGTCACGTTCCTGTAGAGCAGTGGTTCTCAACCTTGGGGTCCGATCCCCTTGGAGCTCACAAGAGACTGAAGGGGGGGTCACCAGATGCCTTAAAAAAAAACTAAGTCTGTTTTTAAATAACACTGCTGCCACTTTACACTAATTTTACCAAATGTTAACCCCTTGTCATCACTTTTTAACACCAATTTTAACACATTTTTGCCATTTAAAACCCTTTTGTGTCAGTTTTAAACCCTTTTCACCACTTTTTTTCTGCCTTTTTGTCACTTCTAAACCAGTTCATGCCCCTTTCTGCCTATTGTTGCCTCATTATTGCCACTATTAACCCCTTTTTGCCAATTATAACCACGGTTATCCCATTGTTGCCAGTTATATTAATTTTTCATCCCATTCCACTTAACTTCCCCTGATTTTTTGCACTTAAAAGCAATTTCAGCCATTTTTAATCCCTTTTTTACCACTTTTTGTGCCAGTTTTTGCACAATTTAATCAATTTTTGGGTATTTTTTGCCACTTTCAACCCATTTATGTTCTTTAAAAATCCAATATTAACATATATTCCACCATTTTTTGCCATTATTACCTAATTTAAGCAATTTTACACCCATTTTAAATGTTTTTAACAAAAGTTATTTTCATTTTAAGAAGGTTATTCACTGAACAAATGAATATATAGAGATCTCTGTTTCTTTGATCAGAGTGGTTTTCATTCAGATCAAATATAATATAAGGTTATCACAGCTTAACTCCAAAATGGACCATGGTTTTGCTGACCTCCATGGGCCCCTGTTTGGCTGGGTCCTAGAAACCTCCCCCTTTATCCCCCTTATGGACGGCCTTGTCACATGACTATTCTGGAATGTTAATGGCTGTGTTCAACCACCTTCAGGTCCAGTGGGGGCCCCTGGTCTCTGGCACCTTTGTTTTGGGAGTCCCCGGTCCCTGGCACCTTTATTTTGGGGGTCCCTGGTCTCTGGCTCCTTTATTTTAGGGGTCCCTGGTCTACTGGCACCTTTGTTTTGGGGGTCCCTGGTCCCTGGCTCCTTTATTTTAGGGGTGCCCGGTCTCTGGCACCTTTGTTTTGGGGGTCCCCAGTCTCTGGCACCTTTATTTTGGGGGTCCCCAGTCTCTAGCACCTTTATTTTGGGGGTCCCCAGTCTCTAGCACCTTTATTTTGGGGGTCTCTGGTCTCCAGCACCTTTGTTTTGGGGGTCCCCGGTCTCTGGCTCCTTTGTTTTGGGGGTCCCCAGTCTCTGGCTCCTTTGTTTTGGGGGTCCCCAGTCTCTGGCACCTTTATTTTGGGGGTCCCCAGTCTCTAGCACCTTTATTTTGGGGGTCTCTGGTCTCCAGCACCTTTGTTTTGGGGGTCCCCGGTCCCTGGTCTCCGGCTCCTTTATTTTGGGGGTCTCTGGTCTCTGGCTCCTTTACTTTGGGGGTCCCTGGTCTTTGGCTCCTTTATTTTGGGGGTCTCTGGTCTCTGGCTCCTTTACTTTGTTGGTCCATGGTCTCCGGCTCCTTTATTTTGGGGGTCCCTGGTCTCCGGCTCCTTTATTTTGGGGGTCCCCAGTCTCTGGCTCCTTTGTTTTAGGGGTCCCTGGTCTCTGGCTTCTTTATTTTGGGGGTCCCTGGTCTCCGGCTCCTTTATTTTGGGGTCCCCAGTCTCTGGCTCCTTTGTTTTAGGGGTCCCTGGTCTCTGGCTCCTTTATTTTGGGGGTCCCTGGTCTCCGGCTCCTTTATTTTGGGGGTCCCTGGTCTCCGGCTTCTTTATTTTGGGAGTCCCTGGTCTCCAGCTCCTTTTTTTGGGGGGTCCCCGGTCTCTGGCTTCTTTACTTTGGGGGTCCCCGGTCTCTGGCTTCTTTATTTTGCGGTTCCCGGTTTCTGGCTTCTTTATTTTTGGGGTCCCTGGTCTCTGGCTTCTTTACTTTGGGGGTCCCTGGTCTTTGGCTCCTTTATTTTGGGGGTCCCTGGTCTCTGGCTTCTTTACTTTGGGGGTCTCTGGTCTCAGGCTCCTTTATTTTGGGTGTCCCCGGTCTCTGGCTTCTTTATTCTGGGGTCCCTGGTCTCTGGCTTCTTTATTTTGGGGGTCCCCAGTCTCTGGCTTCTTATTTTGGGGGTCCCCGGTCTCTGGCTTCTTTATTTTGGGGGTCCCTGGTCTCCAGCTCCTTTGTTTAGGGGTCCCCGGTCTCTGGCTTCTTTATTTTGGGGGTCCCTGGTCTCTGGCTTCTTTATTTTGGGGGTCCCTGGTCTCCAGCACCTTTGTTTTGGGGGTCCCCGGTCCCTGGTCTCCAGCTCCTTTATTTTGGGGGTCCCTGGTCTTTGGCTCCTTTATTTTGGGGGTCTCTGGTCTCTGGCTCCTTTACTTTGGGGGTCCATGGTCTCTGGCTTCTTATTTTGGGGGTCCCCGGTCTCTGGCTTCTTTATTTTGGGGGTCCCTGGTCTCTGGCTTCCTTATTTTGGGGGTCCCTGGTCTCTGGCTTCTTTATTTTGGGGGTCCCCGGTCTCTGGCTTCTTTATTTTGGGGGTCCCTGGTCTCCAGCTCCTTTGTTTTGGGGTCCCCGGTCTCTGGCTTCTTTATTTTGGGGGTCCCCGGTCTCTGGCTTCTTTATTTTGCGGTTCCCAGTTCTGGCTTCTTTATTTTGGGGGTCCCTGGTCTCTGGCTTCTTTACTTTGGGGGTCCCTGGTCTTTGGCTCCTTTATTTTGGGGGTCCCTGGTCTCTGGCTTCTTTACTTTGGGGGTCCCTGGTCTTTGGCTCCTTTATTTTGTGGGTCCCTGGTCTCTGGCTTCTTTATTTTGGGGGTCCCCGGTCTCTGGCTTCTTATTTTGGGGGTCCCCGGTCTCTGGCTTCTTTATTTTGGGGGTCCCTGGTCTCCAGCTCCTTTATTTTGGGAGTCCCTGGTCTCCAGCTCCTTTTTTTGGGGGGTCCCCGGTCTCTGGCTTCTTTATTTTGGGGGTCCCCGGTCTCTGGCTTCTTTATTTTGCGGTTCCCGGTTTCTGGCTTCTTTATTTTGGGGGTCCCTGGTCTCTGGCTTCTTTACTTTGGGGGTCTCTGGTCTCCGGCTCCTTTATTTTGGGGGTCCCCGGTCTCTGGCTTCTTTATTTTGGGGGTCCCCGGTCTCTGGCTTCTTTATTTTGGGGGTCCCTGGTCTCCAGCTCCTTTGTTTTGGGTTCCCCGTCTCTGGCTTCTTTATTTTGGGGGTCCCTGGTCTCCAGCTCCTTTATTTTGGGAGTCCCTGGTCTCCAGCTCCTTTTTTTGGGGGGTCCCCGGTCTCTGGCTTCTTTATTTTGGGGGTCCCCGGTCTCTGGCTTCTTTACTTTGGGGGTCCCCGGTCTCTGGCTTCTTTATTTTGGGGGTCCCTGGTCTCTGGCTTCTTTATTTTGGGGGGTCCCCGGTCTCTGGCTTCTTTATTTTTGGGGGTCCCCGGTCTCTGGCTTCTTTATTTTGGGGGTCCCTGGTCTCCAGCTCCTTTATTTTGGGAGTCCCTGGTCTCCAGCTCCTTTTTTTGGGGGGTCCCCGGTCTCTGGCTTCTTTATTTTGGGGGTCCCCGGTCTCTGGCTTCTTTATTTTGGGGGTCCCTGGTCTCCAGCTCCTTTATTTTGGGAGTCCCTGGTCTCCAGCTCCTTTTTTTGGGGGGTCCCCGGTCTCTGGCTTCTTTATTTTGCGGTTCCCGGTTTCTGGCTTCTTTATTTTGGGGGTCCCTGGTCTCTGGCTTCTTTACTTTGGGGGTCCCTGGTCTTTGGCTCCTTTATTTTGGGGGTCCCTGGTCTCTGGCTTCTTTACTTTGGGGGTCCCTGGTCTTTGGCTCCTTTATTTTGTGGGTCCCTGGTCTCTGGCTTCTTTATTTTGGGGGTCCCCGGTCTCTGGCTTCTTATTTTGGGGGTCCCCGGTCTCTGGCTTCTTTATTTTGGGGGTCCCTGGTCTCCAGCTCCTTTGTTTAGGGGTCCCCGGTCTCTGGCTTCTTTATTTTGGGGGTCCCTGGTCTCCAGCTCCTTTGTTTAGGGGTCCCCGGTCTCTGGCTTCTTTATTTTGGGGGTCCCCGGTCTCTGGCTTCTTTATTTTGGGGGTCCCCGGTCTCTGGCTTCTTATTTTGGGGGTCCCTGGTCTCTGGCTTCTTATTTTGGGGGTCCCTGGTCTCTGGCTTCTTTATTTTGCGGTTCCCGGTTTCTGGCTTCTTTACTTTGGGAGTCCCTGGTCTCTGGCTTCTTTACTTTGGGGGTCCCCGGTCTCTGGCTTCTTTATTTTGGGGGTCCCCGGTCTCTGGCTTCTTTATTTTGGGGGTCCCTGGTCTCTGGCTCCTTTGTTAAGGGGTCCCCGGTCTCTGGCTTCTTTATTTTGGGGGTCCCCGGTCTCTGGCTTCTTTATTTTGGGGGTCCCTGGTCTCTGGCTTCTTTATTTTGGGGGTCCCTGGTCTCTGGCTTCTTTATTTTGGGGGTCCCTGGTCTCTGGCTTCTTTATTTTGGGGGTCTCTGGTCTCTGGCTTCTTTATTTTGGGGGTCCCCGGTCTCTGGCTTCTTATTTTGGGGGTCCCCGGTCTCTGGCTTCTTTATTTTGGGGGTCCCTGGTCTCTGGCTTCTTTATTTTGGGGGTCCCCGGTCTCTGGCTTCTTTATTTTGGGGGTCCCTGGTCTCTGGCTTCTTATTTTGGGGGTCTCTGGTCTCTGGCTTCTTTATTTTGGGGGTCCCCGGTCTCTGGCTTCTTATTTTGGGGGTCCCCGGTCTCTGGTATCTTTATTTTGGGGGTCCCTGGTCTCCAGCTCCTTTGTTTAGGGGTCCCCGGTCTCTGGCTTCTTTATTTTGGGGGTCCCTGGTCTCCAGCTCCTTTGTTTAGGGGTCCCCGGTCTCTGGCTTCTTTATTTTGGGGGTCCCTGGTCTCTGGCTTCTTTATTTTGGGGGTCCCTGGTCTCCAGCTCCTTTGTTTTGGGGTCCCCGGTCTCTGGCTTCTTTATTTTGGGGGTCCCCGGTCTCTGGCTTCTTTATTTTGGGGGTCCCTGGTCTCTGGCTTCTTATTTTGGGGGTCCCTGGTCTCCAGCTCCTTTGTTTTGGGGTCCCCGGTCTCTGGCTTCTTTATTTTGGGGGTCCCCGGTCTCTGGCTTCTTTATTTTGGGGGTCCCTGGTCTCTGGCTTCTTTATTTTGGGGGTCCCTGGTCTCTGGCTTCTTTATTTTGGGGGTCCCTGGTCTCCAGCTCCTTTGTTTTGGGGGTCGTGGGCTGAGAAGGTTGTAGAGAACTGAGAACCCTCAGACCTGAGTGTCTGATGATCTCGCAGTGTTGCCTTGCTTACTTTGTCTTAACGAGTGTTTAGTGTAATTTCTGCCTTTTTTTTAATTACACCTTTAGCGAGAGTCGTTCACCGTTCTTAACGAGCCCTTAACGAGATATTAGAGCTGTGTTTGCTCTGCTGATGAGCTGCAAGTGTTTATAGAGCTGGATGACAGCAGGATTACTGCAGACTAATGACTGATACAGAGACAGATGTGCAGGTGTGCTGAGGCTGAGACGCCGTCAGTGATCAGTAATCACAGACACTTTCTACCTGTGTGACCAGGTGAGCACAGAGCCGGGATCACCTCCATCAGCCTGTCAATGATAGCAGAGTAGACAGGTCAAAGTTCAATGATAACAGAACTGACAGGTCAAAGTTCAATGATAACAGAACTGACAGGTCAAAGTTCAATGATAACAGAGCAGACAGGTCAAAGTTCAATGATAACAGAACAGACAGGTCAAAGTTCAATGATAACAGAGCTGACAGGTCAAAGTTCAATGATTAATGAGCTGACAGGTCAAAGTTCAATGATAACAGAGCTGACAGGTCAAAGTTCAATGATAACAGAACAGACAGGTCAAAGTTCAATGATAACAGAACAGACAGGTCAAAGTTCAATGATAACAGAGCAGACAGGTCAAAGTTCAATGATTAATGAGCTGACAGGTCAAAGTTCAATGATTAATGAGCTGACAGGTCAAAGTTCAATGATAAATGAGCTGACAGGTCAAAGTTCAATGATAACAGAACAGACAGGTCAAAGTTCAATGATAACAGAGCTGACAGGTCAAAGTTCAATGATAACAGAACTGACAGGTCAAAGTTCAATGATAACAGAGCTGACAGGTCAAAGTTCAATGATAACAGAACAGACAGGTCAAAGTTCAATGATAACAGAGCTGACAGGTCAAAGTTCAATGATAACAGAACTGACAGGTCAAAGTTCAATGATAACAGAACAGACAGGTCAAAGTTCAATGATAACAGAGCTGACAGGTCAAAGTTCAATGACAACAGAACAGACAGGTCAAAGTTCAATGATAACAGAGCAGACAGGTCAAAGTTCAATGATAACAGAGCTGACAGGTCAAAGTTCAATGATAACAGAACTGACAGGTCAAAGTTCAATGATAACAGAACAGACAGGTCAAAGTTCAATGATAACAGAGCAGACAGGTCAAAGTTCAATGATAACAGAGCTGACAGGTCAAAGTTCAATGATAACAGAACAGACAGGTCAAAGTTCAATGATAACAGAGCAGACAGGTCAAAGTTCAATGATTAATGAGCTGACAGGTCAAAGTTCAATGATTAATGAGCTGACAGGTCAAAGTTCAATGATAAATGAGCTGACAGGTCAAAGTTCAATGATAACAGAACAGACAGGTCAAAGTTCAATGATAACAGAGCTGACAGGTCAAAGTTCAATGATAACAGAACTGACAGGTCAAAGTTCAATGATAACAGAGCTGACAGGTCAAAGTTCAATGATAACAGAACAGACAGGTCAAAGTTCAATGATAAATGAGCAGACAGGTCAAAGTTCAATGATAACAGAACTGACAGGTCAAAGTTCAATGATAAATGAGCTGACAGGTCAAAGTTCAATGATAACAGAACTGACAGGTCAAAGTTCAATGATAACAGAGCTGACAGGTCAAAGTTCAATGATAACAGAACTGACAGGTCAAAGTTCAATGATAACAGAACTGACAGGTCAAAGTTCAATGATAACAGAGCAGACAGGTCAAAGTTCAATGATAACAGAGCTGACAGGTCAAAGTTCAATGATAACAGAACTGACAGGTCAAAGTTCAATGATAACAGAACAGACAGGTCAAAGTTCAATGATAACAGAGCTGACAGGTCAAAGTTCAATGATAACAGAACTGACAGGTCAAAGTTCAATGATAACAGAGCAGACAGGTCAAAGTTCAATGATAACAGAACAGACAGGTCAAAGTTCAATGATAACAGAGCTGACAGGTCAAAGTTCAATGATAACAGAACAGACAGGTCAAAGTTCAATGATAACAGAACAGACAGGTCAAAGTTCAATGATAACAGAGCTGACAGGTCAAAGTTCAATGACAACAGAACAGACAGGTCAAAGTTCAATGATAACAGAGCAGACAGGTCAAAGTTCAATGATAACAGAGCTGACAGGTCAAAGTTCAATGATAACAGAACTGACAGGTCAAAGTTCAATGATAACAGAACAGACAGGTCAAAGTTCAATGATAACAGAGCAGACAGGTCAAAGTTCAATGATAACAGAGCTGACAGGTCAAAGTTCAATGATAACAGAACAGACAGGTCAAAGTTCAATGATTAATGAGCTGACAGGTCAAAGTTCAATGATTAATGAGCAGACAGGTCAAAGTTCAATGATTAATGAGCAGACAGGTCAAAGTTCAATGATAACAGAACAGACAGGTCAAAGTTCAATGATAACAGAGCTGACAGGTCAAAGTTCAATGATAAATGAGCTGACAGGTCAAAGTTCAATGATAAATGAGCTGACAGGTCAAAGTTCAATGATTAATGAGCAGACAGGTCAAAGTTCAATGATTAATGAGCTGACAGGTCAAAGTTCAATGATTAATGAGCAGACAGGTCAAAGTTCAATGATTAATGAGCTGACAGGTCAAAGTTCAATGATTAATGAGCTGACAGGTCAAAGTTCAATGATAAATGAGCTGACAGGTCAAAGTTCAATGATAAATGAGCAGACAGGTCAAAGTTCAATGATTAATGAGCTGACAGGTCAAAGTTCAATGATTAATGAGCAGACAGGTCAAAGTTCAATGATTAATGAGCTGACAGGTCAAAGTTCAATGATAAATGAGCTGACAGGTCAAAGTTCAATGATTAATGAGCTGACAGGTCAAAGTTCAATGATAAATGAGCTGACAGGTCAAAGTTCAATGATAAATGAGCAGACAGGTCAAAGTTCAATGATTAATGAGCTGACAGGTCAAAGTTCAATGATTAATGAGCTGACAGGTCAAAGTTCAATGATAACAGAGCTGACAGGTCAAAGTTCAATGATAACAGAGCTGACAGGTCAAAGTTCAATGATAACAGAGCTGACAGGTCAAAGTTCAATGATAACAGAACAGACAGGTCAAAGTTCAATGATAACAGAGCTGACAGGTCAAAGTTCAATGATAACAGAGCTGACAGGTCAAAGTTCAATGATTAATGAGCAGACAGGTCAAAGTTCAATGATAACAGAGCTGACAGGTCAAAGTTCAATGATAACAGAACAGACAGGTCAAAGTTCAATGATTAATGAGCTGACAGGTCAAAGTTCAATGATTAATGAGCTGACAGGTCAAAGTTCAATGATTAATGAGCTGACAGGTCAAAGTTCAATGATTAATGAGCTGACAGGTCAAAGTTCAATGATTAATGAGCTGACAGGTCAAAGTTCAATGATTAATGAGCTGACAGGTCAAAGTTCAATGATAACAGAGCTGACAGGTCAAAGTTCAATGATAACAGAACAGACAGGTCAAAGTTCAATGATAACAGAGCAGACAGGTCAAAGTTCAATGATAACAGAGCTGACAGGTCAAAGTTCAATGATAACAGAACAGACAGGTCAAAGTTCAATGATTAATGAGCTGACAGGTCAAAGTTCAATGATTAATGAGCAGACAGGTCAAAGTTCAATGATTAATGAGCAGACAGGTCAAAGTTCAATGATAACAGAACAGACAGGTCAAAGTTCAATGATAACAGAGCTGACAGGTCAAAGTTCAATGATAAATGAGCTGACAGGTCAAAGTTCAATGATAAATGAGCTGACAGGTCAAAGTTCAATGATTAATGAGCAGACAGGTCAAAGTTCAATGATTAATGAGCTGACAGGTCAAAGTTCAATGATTAATGAGCAGACAGGTCAAAGTTCAATGATAACAGAACAGACAGGTCAAAGTTCAATGATAACAGAGCTGACAGGTCAAAGTTCAATGATAAATGAGCTGACAGGTCAAAGTTCAATGATAAATGAGCTGACAGGTCAAAGTTCAATGATTAATGAGCAGACAGGTCAAAGTTCAATGATTAATGAGCTGACAGGTCAAAGTTCAATGATTAATGAGCAGACAGGTCAAAGTTCAATGATTAATGAGCTGACAGGTCAAAGTTCAATGATTAATGAGCTGACAGGTCAAAGTTCAATGATAAATGAGCTGACAGGTCAAAGTTCAATGATTAATGAGCTGACAGGTCAAAGTTCAATGATAAATGAGCTGACAGGTCAAAGTTCAATGATAAATGAGCAGACAGGTCAAAGTTCAATGATTAAGGAGCTGACAGGTCAAAGTTCAATGATTAATGAGCAGACAGGTCAAAGTTCAATGATTAATGAGCTGACAGGTCAAAGTTCAATGATTAATGAGCTGACAGGTCAAAGTTCAATGATAAATGAGCTGACAGGTCAAAGTTCAATGATAAATGAGCAGACAGGTCAAAGTTCAATGATTAATGAGCTGACAGGTCAAAGTTCAATGATTAATGAGCTGACAGGTCAAAGTTCAATGATAACAGAACAGACAGGTCAAAGTTCAATGATAACAGAACAGACAGGTCAAAGTTCAATGATTAATGAGCTGACAGGTCAAAGTTCAATGATTAATGAGCTGACAGGTCAAAGTTCAATGATAACAGAACAGACAGGTCAAAGTTCAATGATAACAGAACAGACAGGTCAAAGTTCAATGATTAATGAGCTGACAGGTCAAAGTTCAATGATTAATGAGCTGACAGGTCAAAGTTCAATGATAACAGAACAGACAGGTCAAAGTTCAATGATTAATGAGCTGACAGGTCAAAGTTCAATGATTAATGAGCTGACAGGTCAAAGTTCAATGATTAATGAGCTGACAGGTCAAAGTTCAATGATTAATGAGCTGACAGGTCAAAGTTCAATGATTAATGAGCTGACAGGTCAAAGTTCAATGATTAATGAGCTGACAGGTCAAAGTTCAATGATTAATGAGCTGACAGGTCAAAGTTCAATGATAACAGAGCTGACAGGTCAAAGTTCAATGATAACAGAGCTGACAGGTCAAAGTTCAATGATAACAGAGCTGACAGGTCAAAGTTCAATGATAACAGAACAGACAGGTCAAAGTTCAATGATAACAGAGCTGACAGGTCAAAGTTCAATGATAACAGAGCTGACAGGTCAAAGTTCAATGATTAATGAGCAGACAGGTCAAAGTTCAATGATTAATGAGCTGACAGGTCAAAGTTCTGCCGTGTTTTTGTTTTCAGCTAATCCCAAAGTGAACATCGAGCTGCGACAGCGTCTGCCTTCACCCGGCCGTCAGAGAGCCGGCAGCCCCGACAGGTAAACACCACCTGACCACCTGGGGGCGGGGGGAGATAGATGTAGGATAACATAACTCCTGAAGGGTTCATCCTCTGAGGAGCAGGAGAACATGAGATGATCCTCCTTCATGCTTCTGATGTTTTCTGCAGATCCAGGATCAGCAGGAGTGTGGAGCTCAGCGACGGGCCTGAAGGTGAGGCAGGCGTGTCAAACTCAGTCACAGCAGGGGCCGGATTCTGAACCTGGGTCTAACCTGAGGGCCTAACAGGGTCAAGATTTAACCAGAAACTATCAACATAATTTTCACCTCTAATGAAATATGGAAAACAAGAACTGATGAAAGATGAGTTTGATGTTAAAAAGTCAAAATTATACATTTAAAGTCTCAAAATCTGAGATAAACAGACAAACATGTTAGTTATAAAGGTCAAAGCATGAAATTAAAATTCAAAATTAAGTTTTTAAAAGGCAAAAATATTAAAAAGAAAATTGAAATCACGAGTTTTATAGGTCAAAAATGAGATCTAAATAAAAAAACAAGTTTTAAACATCAAAATAAGAAATAAAATTTGAAATCATGAGTTTGAAAGGTAAAAGGAGATATAAAGTAAAAAAATTCAGTTTAAAAGGTCAAAATATGAGATTTACAAAAACAAAATTCTGAGTTTAAAGGTCAAAATATGAGATACAATTCAAATCATGGGTTTAAAATTTTTAACTGAGTTTTAAAGGGCAAAATACTGGATTAAAAGTCCAAGTTAGGAATTGAAAAGGCCAAAATGTGGGATAAAATTTAAACTCACGAGTTGAAAAGTTCACTTAAAATTTTAAAATGACATTCTAAAAGGTCAAAATATGAAATTAAAATCCAAAATCATAAGTTTAAGTTCTAATTTTGAGATGGAAATTGAAAATTTGACATGAAAACAAAAATTAATTTGACTTTTCCACCTTCTATGCTTTTTAACTCATTATTTTTCTCTTTCCTTTTCTAATTTGGATGATTTAACAAGGATATTTCAAACCATCAAGGTCAAATTTACATTTTTGTACAGGAGGAAATCTGCAGACCTCAGACTGGTGGGCCAGTTATAATAAAAATATCATTGTGAGCTGGTGGGCCGGGTATAACTGTACCACGGGCCAGATTTAGCCCCCGGGCCTTGAGTTTGACACCCCTGCACTAAGGGGTTTGGACCAAGAAGGAAATCTTCAGTCCTGTCTGCTTCTAGGTCTTAGCTTCAGTTATAGAGGACTGCTTCAGTCTGCCTTTATTGATGAGTATAGAGGAGTATCATCAGTAAAACAGTGAACGGTTCTGTGTTTTATCCTGTTATTACACAGAGGTAGGCTGGAAGCATTGGTCTGAGTATGGAACATTCCTGAATGGCTGTCATGACTCCTGAATTTCAGACTTTATGATTTTAGTAAACATCAAACTCTGCATGTTTTCTTTGCAGTCATGAAAAACTGCAGTGACTCCTCCCACTGTCTCAGGAGCAGAGAGCCCTGGCAGCGTTTTGGTACTGAGATGCTGCAAACAGGGCTGTCAGCATTAATGCAGTAATCACAGTTCAATCAAGTCCCATAATTCTGCAGATAATCTCAATCTCCTGCTTTATGGGGAATCCATGTCAGCGCCCCCTGCAGCCACAGTTGTGTAAAATCTCCTAGCATGTTCTGAAACGGTCTGGTTCTGATGTGGTTCTAGTCTGAACTCACCCTCTGTCTTCCTTCAGCGCCTCGACACCTCCAGGATCCTCCCACCTCCAGCTCCCCCTCCCCGCTGTCCCACAGGAGGTCTCTCTCTCCAGTCTCCCCCCTCTCCCACAGGAGGTCTGCCTCCCCCATCTCCCCCCTGTCCCATAGGAGGTCTCTCTCTCCTGCCTCACCCCTAAGAGGAGGTGTAGGGGACATGGAGCTCGACCTCCCCCCCAGTCCTGGCCCCTCTCCACGGCCGGAGAGCAGAGGAGACGTCTCTGATGGAGGTCGGGTGTCCAGAGGTCCTGGGAGTCCTGCTGTCAGAAGACACCTGGTGAAGACCGAGGACAGGTGAGGGCTCCTTCTGTAGAACCAACACTGACATGAAGAGAAGAAGGGGAGGTGTCTACTGACCAATGCCAACAACAACACCAACCGGCACGAACAACAGCTTCACAGACATTTCAGTCAGGATCACTTTAGTCATACATTTGACCATTTTAATGCAAAATAGATACAGTTTTACCTGGTAGAGAAATCTCTGCTCTAAAAAGAGCCCTTTGTTAGTCATTGTACATACCTTGGCTAGAAACCCATGTCTAAGTCTAGGAGGCTGGGGTGGAGGTGGTGAAGCTTTAGTCTATGAAGGAGGAGGCTGGGGTGGAGGAGGTGGAGCTTTAGTCTATGAAGGAGGAGGCTGGGGTGGAGGAGGTTGAGCTTTAGTCTATAAAGGAGGAGGCTGGGGTGGAGGAGGTGGAGCTTTAGTCTATGAAGGAGGAGGCTGGGGTGGAGGAGGTGGAGCTTTAGTCTATAAAGGAGGAGGCTGGGGTGGAGGAGGTGGAGCTTTAGTCTATGAAGGAGGAGGCTGGGGTGGAGGAGGTGAAGTGTAGTGCATCAGTGTGAATTCAAGCAGGGAATGATGAGAGGTAGGTCATCAACTGCTGTGTTGAGATAGTGAGCTGTGATTGGCTGTTGGTGCTAGGGTCCATCGTGGCTAGGCTCATGACTACGATGTCCTGGATGAACTAATGCTGAGCTTTACTCCCAAAACAACAACAAGCAATGCCAACCAACTTCAACAGACAATGGCAAGAATGAGAGCCCCCAATTTCAATGTCCACTCTCTCCAGCACTAACAACAGCAGCAACATGGACTCCACCACAGACAACATCAGCAACAAACTCTGACAGCTCTGCAGCTCCCTGCAGAAATTGTTTACCCTTTCTGAATCTAAAACATAGAATATCCTGATTCGCATATTGATAAGGATCATAGGAATACTCCTCTGTGATAGCCTAGAACGTTCTCTGGTTCTTTCTTTAATGGGAAATGTTGTGGAGTGTTTAGTCTCCACAGGGACCAGATTTATTAGAAACTTTATTACTTTCATTAAACTTCAGCCTTCTTTAGGTTCTATAATTCATATTTTTCCTTCTTTTGTGTCTATTTGACTCATTTTCAGATTAAATTTGTGGATGGGTTTGAATGCATCACTGAGATATGACCTATTAAATTTAGACTTGATTTGATTAGTGGCAGCGTGAGATGGAGGGCTCCAGGAATAGAACCATAGTAAGAGCGAGCAGAGGAAAGTTGATTAGAGGCAGGCGGTATTATAAAGTCAGAAACAGTCAATTACAGAAGACAGTGTCAGCCATATTTCTTATTTACCCGCTTTATTACGCTAAGAAGCAGTCTGACCTTTAAGGTGATATGAGAGAATTACAGGAGAAGATCAGTCGCTGCTTATTAAAGCAACGCCTCATAACCTGCTGCCTCCGTCTCTGCGCCTCACATCTGATAAAGTGAGGTTAAAACGCCTGACCCCACTACACACGGGTCACACTCTAATGAAACACTCGCCACGGTGTGTCAGCCAGGTCCTGACCAATCACAGCCTCGATGACCACCTGCTGACCTGCAGCTGCTGGCGATGTCACTGCACGCCAAAGTTCAACATTTTCAAAGTTATTAAGATGAAATAGTGATCAGGACCGAGGAGGGATCAGCACAAGCAGAATCATTGATCATTGGTCTGACACCTTTTAACCACATCCTACAATAACAACAATGTACAGCATCACCATAGCAACAAGACCACAACAACAACACCTCAACAACAACAACCTACAGCATCATTAAAACAACAACCTACAGCATCATTAAAACAACAACATACAGCATCACCACCACAACAACAACCTACAGCATCACAACAACAACACCTCAACAACAACAACCTACAGCATCATTAAAACAACAACCTACAGCATCATTACAACAACAACATACAGCATCACCACAACAACAACACCTCAACAACAACAACAACCTACAGCATCATTAAAACAACAACCTACAGCATCATTACAACAACATACAGCATCACCACAACAACCACCTCAACAACAGCAACAACCTACAGCATCACCACAACAACACCTCAACAACAACAACAACCTACAGCATCATTAAAACAACAACCTACAGCATCATTACAACAACATACAGCATCACCACAACAACCACCTCAACAACAGCAACAACCTACAGCATCACCACAACAACAACACCTCAACAACAACAACAACCTACAGCATCATTAAAACAACAACCTACAGCATCATTAAAACAACAACATACAGCATCACCACAACAACAACACCTCAACAACAACAACAACAACCTACAGCATCACCACAACAACACCTCAACAACAACAACAACAACCTACAGCATCATTACAACAACATACAGCATCACCACAACAACAACACCTCAACAACAACAACAACCTACAGCATCATTAAAACAACAACCTACAGCATCATTAAAACAACAACATACAGCATCACCACAACAACAACACCTCAACAACAACAACAACAACCTACAGCATCACCAAAACAACAACAACCTACAGCATCACCACAACAAAAACACCTCAACAACAATAACAACCTACAGCATCATTAAAACAACATACAGCATCACCACAACAACAACACCTCAACAACAACAACAACAACCTACAGCATCACCACAACAACAACAACCTACAGCATCACCACAACAACAACACCTCAACAACAACAACAACCTACAGCATCATTACAACAACATACAGCATCACCACAACAACAACACCTCAACAACAACAACAACCTACAGTATCATTAAAACAACAACCTACAGCATCATTAAAACAACAACATACAGCATCACCACAACAACAACACCTCAACAACAACAACAACAACCTACAGCATCACCACAACAACAACAACCTACAGCATCACCACAACAACAACACCTCAACAACAACAACAACAACCTACAGCATCATTAAAACAACAACCTACAGCATCATTACAACAACAACATACAGCATCACCACAACAACAACACCTCAACAACAACAACAACCTACAGCATCACCACAACAACAACACCTCAGCAACAACAAGAACCTACAGCATCATTAAAACAAGAACCTACAGCATCATTAAAACAAGAACCTACAGCATCATTAAAACAACAACCTACAGCATCATTAAAACAACAACCTAAACCATCACCACCACAACAACAATATGACCTACAGCAACACCACCAACAGCAACAACACCAAAAAAACATCAAAACCCCCAAAAACTTAAAAATCAAACCAGTAACACTTAAACTAAAATGTCAAAGATGACCTCACTTTCAAAGGAGAGGACAGAATGTTGGTGAAGCTGGGGATGTTGGGGCCTTTTCCCTCTGTTTTTATAATAATAGGCCATAGTTGTTGACTGAGGACAGTCGGCCATCTTCAGTATTATTCTGTGTAATTCCAGTATCATCAGACAGCTGAAGTTGAAGGAATATTCTAAAGGTTTATCTCTAATCCAGACTCCTCTTGTCCTTCAGCTCTCATCAGGAGGTCACGTTTGGACCAATCACAGCGTCCAGTCGGGTTCAGACCTTTGACCGGGATAAGAACATCTCGTTTCTCCTGAAGGAGCTGGATGCTCTGAGAGACATCAACAAGAAGGTAAAAACACACATGAATGGATGGATGCTGTCCACAGAGGTGTGTCGAGTCCTCACCTCTTCCTGATTTCTTATTTTTCTTCTTTTTGGTCAAACTTCGCTGTTTCAGATCATCAAACTAATGACAAGAAAAACCTGAGTCAATACTCAAGTCAGCTTTTACATGGCTGCAGGGTCCTCAGACTGGTGGCCACAGACTTTGGGAAACTAGCTGCTTCCCACCTGGTGGAAAGATACAAGGTCTGATAACTTGTTGCAGAGTTTTAGTGACTAGTTGCTGAGTTTTGATGACTATTTGCAGACTTTTGGGAGACAAGTCGTGGAGTTTTTGTAGAGTCAATGCTTAAATTTGGACGTCAAGTTGAAGTTGAGTTTTTTGGACTAGATACAGAGTTTTGTTAGAGTAGTTGCAGAGTTTTGGCAATTAGTTTTAGAGTTCTTAGGTGTAGTTGCTGTAGGACACATTGCTGTATTTTTATACCAGTTGCTGTTGTGGTCCTTGGACTTTAATTGCTATTTTTGTTCTGGTGATCACTGAAGAATCTTGAACGAGTGTCGTAGATTAGGAAAATAATTGCAGGGTTAAGGGACTAGTTTCTGCTGTGGTCCCTGGACTAGTTGCCAATGACTAGTTGCTTCCTACCTGGTACAATTTTTGCAAAGTTTGGAAGACAAATTGCAAATTTTAAGCTTAAGCGTTCTAAAGTTTAGTTGCAGAGCTTTGCGACTAGTTTCTGGGTTTTGATGTCGGGTTGTAGTTGAAAGATTCTGCTAGATGGTTAGAGAGTTCTGCTAGATGGTTGCAGGGTTCTGCTAGATGGTTGCAGGGTTCTACTAGATGGTTGCAGGGTTCTACTAGATGGTTGCAGGGTTATAGATGGTTGCAGGGTTCTACTAGATGGTTGCAGGGTTCTGCTAGATGGTTGCAGGGTTCTACTAGATGGTTGCAGGGTTCTACTAGATGGTTGCAGGGTTCTAGATGGTTGCAGGGTTCTACTAGATGGTTGCAGGGTTCTACTAGATGGTTGCAGGGTTCTACTAGATGGTTGCAGGGTTCTAGATGGTTGCAGGGTTCTACTAGATGGTTGCAGGGTTCTACTAGATGGTTGCAGGGTTCTAGATGGTTGCAGGGTTCTACTAGATGGTTGCAGGGTTCTAGATGGTTGCAGGGTTCTACTAGATGGTTGCAGGGTTCTGCTAGATGGTTGCAGGGTTCTGCTAGATGGTTGCAGGGTTCTACTAGATGGTTGCAGGGTTCTACTAGATGGTTGCAGGGTTCTAGATGGTTGCAGGGTTCTACTAGATGGTTGCAGGGTTCTGCTAGATGGTTGCAGGGTTCTGCTAGATGGTTGCAGGGTTCTACTAGATGGTTGCAGGGTTCTGCTAGATGGTTGCAGGGTTCAGCTAGATGGTTGCAGGGTTCTACTAGATGGTTGCAGGGTTCTGCTAGATGGTTGCAGGGTTCTACGAGATGGTTGCAGGGTTCTAATTGATGGTTGCAGGGTTCTACTAGATGGTTGCAGGGTTCTAATTGATGGTTGCAGGGTTCTGCTAGATGGTTGCAGGATTCTACAAGATGGTTGCAGGGTTCTAGATGGTTGCAGGGTTCTGCTAGATGGTTGCAGGGTTCTACTAGATGGTTGCAGGGTTCTGCTAGATGGTTAGAGAGTTCTACTAGATGGTTGCAGGGTTCTACTAGATGGTTGCGGGGTTCTGCTAGATGGTTGCAGGGTTCTACTAGATGGTTGCAGGGTTCTACTAGATGGTTGCAGGGTTCTACTAGATGGTTGCAGGGTTCTGCTAGATGGTTGCAGGGTTCTACTAGATGGTTGCAGGATTCTACTAGATGGTTGCAGGGTTCTACTAGATGGTTGCAGGGTTCTAGATGGTTGCAGGGTTCTGCTAGATGGTTGCAGGGTTCTAATTGATGGTTGCAGGGTTCTAAATGGTTGCAGGGTTCTGCTAGATGGTTGCAGGATTCTACTAGATGGTTGCAGGGTTCTGCTAGATGGTTGCAGGGTTCTGCTAGATGGTTGCAGGGTTCTGCTAGATGGTTGCAGGGTTCTGCTAGATGGTTGCAGGGTTCTACTAGATGGTTGCAGGGTTCTAGATGGTTGCAGGGTTCTGCTAGATGGTTGCAGGGTTCTGCTAGATGGTTGCAGGGTTCTAGATGGTTGCAGGGTTCTACTAGATGGTTGCAGGGTCTTAGATGGTTGCAGGATTCTGCTAGATGGTTGCAGGGTTCTACTAGATGGTTGCAGGGTTCTAGATGGTTGCAGGGTTCAACTAGATGGTTGCAGGGTTCTAGATGGTTGCAGGGTTCTGCTAGATGGTTGCAGGGTTCTGCTAGATGGTTAGAGAGTTCTACTAGATGGTTGCAGGGTTCTACTAGATGGTTGCGGGGTTCTGCTAGATGGTTGCAGGGTTCTACTAGATGGTTGCAGGGTTCTACTAGATGGTTGCAGGGTTCTGCTAGATGGTTGCAGGGTTCTACTAGATGGTTGCAGGATTCTACTAGATGGTTGCAGGGTTCTACTAGATGGTTGCAGGGTTCTAGATGGTTGCAGGGTTCTGCTAGATGGTTGCAGGGTTCTAATTGATGGTTGCAGGGTTCTAAATGGTTGCAGGGTTCTGCTAGATGGTTGCAGGATTCTACTAGATGGTTGCAGGGTTCTGCTAGATGGTTGCAGGGTTCTGCTAGATGGTTGCAGGGTTCTGCTAGATGGTTGCAGGGTTCTGCTAGATGGTTGCAGGGTTCTACTAGATGGTTGCAGGGTTCTAGATGGTTGCAGGGTTCTGCTAGATGGTTGCAGGGTTCTGCTAGATGGTTGCAGGGTTCTAGATGGTTGCAGGGTTCTACTAGATGGTTGCAGGGTCTTAGATGGTTGCAGGATTCTGCTAGATGGTTGCAGGGTTCTACTAGATGGTTGCAGGGTTCTAGATGGTTGCAGGGTTCAACTAGATGGTTGCAGGGTTCTAGATGGTTGCAGGGTTCTGCTAGATGGTTGCAGGGTTCTACTAGATGGTTGCAGGGTCTTAGATGGTTGCAGGGTTCTAGATGGTTGCAGGGTTCTGCTAGATGGTTGCAGGGTTCTAGATGGTTGCAGGGTTCTGCTAGATGGTTGCAGGGTTCTACTAGATGGTTGCAGGGTCTTAGATGGTTGCAGGGTTCTAGATGGTTGCAGGGTTCTGCTAGATGGTTGCAGGGTTCTAGATGGTTGCAGGGTTCTGCTAGATGGTTGCAGGGTTCTACTAGATGGTTGCAGGGTCTTAGATGGTTGCAGGGTTCTAGATGGTTGCAGGGTTCTGCTAGATGGTTGCAGGGTTCTGCTAGATGGTTGCAGGGTTCTACTAGATGGTTGCAGGGTTCTAGATGGTTGCAGGGTTCTGCTAGATGGTTGCAGGGTTCTGCTAGATGGTTGCAGGGTTCTACTAGATGGTTGCAGGGTTCTAGATGGTTGCAGGGTCTTAGATGGTTGCAGGGTTCTAGATGGTTGCAGGGTTCTGCTAGATGGTTGCAGGGTCTTAGATGGTTGCAGGGTTCTGCTAGATGGTTGCAGGGTTCTGCTAGATGGTTGCAGGGTCTTAGATGGTTGCAGGGTTCTGCTAGATGGTTGCAGGGTTCTACTGGCTTTTTTCTTCTTGTAGATAAATGAAACCATCATCTAAACGCTGACTTCTGAACTGCCTCAGGTCACCTCTTTGGTTCCGTTCACATTGTTCTCATAAGGAATTCTCACACCTGTTTCAGCTGCAGGATCAGCTGGTCCAGAAGGAGAAGGAGCTGCAGAGGAGGGAGGTGGAAGAGGAGCTGAGAGAGGAGCAGAGGGAGGCCCAGATCTGGGAGAGACCCACAGGTGGGGGGGGGGGGGGCTGTGTAACAGTTTACTCTCCTCTTAATCAGATCTGATCCAACAGGACTTCTCCAATATTTGACTATTTTTCCTTCACTGTTTAAAACCAACACACACTCATATACAGGCTAATTAAAACAACAGGCGTGCTAACGAGGTGACACTAACGAGCAGCTGTTAGTTTAACACAAACGTGTGTTTAACCAGCGATCAGACGCCATATTGATTTAGCTGATCTGACTGTGATCCTGCAGGATTACCACAGAAAGAGGAAGTCTCCGTCCGCCTGGTTTTATTTCATATTTAGTGAGATTTATTTTTGTTTATTAAACGTTCAAACTTTGATTCTTCGATCGCTCAGAGAACGGAGGAAGAGCAGAAGCGTGTAGAACAGAGTTTCATGTTTCTGGTTTTATTGGAGATAAAGTTCACAGATATATAAAAAATCTTTGATGTTATTGATGATCCGTCCAATCAGAGCTCAGAGATGCTGCGTTTCCATGGTAACGTGTTTCTGTGGAGGTTCGTCTTTTGATTTCATGGAGTCTCAGATGAGCTGTGGTCATTTCTCCATTATTACACCTGGACCGCTGGACACTGACACATAAATACAAGCTCAGCTCTGATTGGATGATCAGTCAGAGGAAAAGTTTCCTCCAACTGTCTCCTCTCCTTCTCTCCTCTCCTCTGGCTTCTGTCCTTGATTCCTCATTCCTCCTGACTTCACTTTCTTTTCTCCTCTCTGCAGCTTCTAATCTTTCCTTATCTCCTCTTATCTAATTAGCCTCTCACTTCTGTCCTTGTCTCCTAGACTTTCATTCTTCCTGAGTCTTTGTTTTCCTCCTCCTCTCTTTCTCTCCTTTCTTCTCTCCTCATCTTCTCCTTGTCTCCTTGACTCCTCATCTCCCTGTGTCCTTGCCTTCTCATCTCTTCTGACTTCCTCTCATCCTTTTATTTTCCTTTCTTTGTCTTTGGCTTCCTAATCTTTTCTTCCTTTCTTGTCTCCTCTTTTCTTACCTCCTCATCTTGTCTCCTTTTGTCTTCATCTCCTAGTCTCCTTGTTTGTTCATCTCTTTGGCTCCTTTTATTTTCCTCTTCTTGTTCTTCATCTACTGGTTTCCTTGTCTATTTGTCTCCTTGTATTTTCATTTTTCTTCTTGTGTCTTCACCTTTTTGTCCCCTTGTCTCCTAAACCTGTCTCCTTGAATCTTTGTCTCCTAACCTTCTGACCTTGTCTCATCATCTCTTTGCCTTGTCTCCTTACCTCGTCCCCTTGTCTCCTAACATTCTCTTCTTGTATAATCACTGTCACATCCCCTCGCCTTCAGTCTGTCTCCTTATCCTTTAACCTTGTCCCCTATTTTTTCTTTTGTGTCCTGTCTCCTAACCTTGTCACCTTGTTTCCATCCATCCATCCATTTTCTATACCCCTTATTCCGTTCCAGGTCGGGGGGGGCTGGAACCTATCCCAGCTGTCATTGGGCGAGAGGCAGGGTACACCCTGGAATGGTTGCCAGTCAATCGCAGGGCTGTCACCTTGTTTCCTTACCTTGTTTTCTGGTCTCCCAACCTTGTCTTCTTGTCTCTAACCTTGTCTCCTTGTCTGGTCCCCTAACCTTGTCTCCTTGGCTGGTTTCCTTATTTCATCTCCTTGTCTGGTCCCCTAACCTTGTCTCCTTGGCTTGTTTCCTTATTTCATCTCCTTGTCTGGTCTCCTAACCTTGTCTCCTTGTCTGATCTCCTAACCATGTCTCCTTGTCTGGTCTCCCAACCTTGTTTCCTTGTCTGGTCTCCTAACCGTGTCTCCTTGTCTGGTCTCCTAACCTTGTCTCCTTGTCTACTCTCATAACCTTGTCTCCTTGTCTGGTCTCCTTGCCTTGTCTCCTTTTCTGGTCTCCTAGCCTTGTCTCCTTGTCTGCTCTCATAACCTTGTCTCCTTATCTCCTAACTTTGTCTCCTCGTCTGGTGTCCTAACCTTGTCTCCTTGTCTGGTCTCATTGCCTTGTCTCCTTGTCTGGTCTCCCTGCCTTGTCTCCTTGTCTGGTCCCCTAACCTTGTTTCCTTTTCTGGTCTCCTTGCCTTGTCTCCTTGTCTGGTCCCCAAACCTTGTCTCCTTTTCTGGTCTCCTAGCCTTGTCTCCTTTTCTGCTCTCATAACCTTGTCTCCTTGTCTGGTCCCCTAACCTTGTCTCCTTTTCTGGTCTCCTTGCCTTGTCTCCTTGTCTGGTCCCCAAACCTTGTCTCCTTTTCTGGTCTCCTAGCCTTGTCTCCTTTTCTGCTCTCATAACCTTGTCTCCTTGTCTGGTCCTCTAGCCTTGTCTCCTTGTCTGGTCTCCTTGCCTTGTCTCCTTGTCTGGTCCCCAAACCTTGTCTCCTTTTCTGGTCTCCTAGCCTTGTCTCCTTTTCTGCTCTCATAACCTTGTCTCCTTGTCTGGTCCCCTAGCCTTGTCTCCTTATCTCCTTGCCTTGTCTCCTTGTCTGGTCCCATAACCTTGTCTCCTTGTCTGCTCTCCTTGCCTTGTCTCCATTTCTGGTCTACTAACCTTGTCTCCTTGTCTGGTCTCCTTTTCTGGTCTCCTAACCTTGTCTCCTTGTCTGCTCTCATAACTTTGTCGCTTTATCTCCTAGCCTTGTCTCCTCGTCTGGTGTCCTAACCTTGTCTCCTTGTCTGGTCTCCTTGCCTTGTCTCCTTGTCTGGTCCCCTAACCTTGTCTCCTTTTCTGGTCTCCTAGTCTTGTCTCCTTGTCTGCTCTCATAACCTTGTCTCTTTATCTCCTAACCTTGTCTCCTTGTCTGGTGTCCTAACCTTATCTCCTAGCCTTGTCTCCTTGTCTGGTGTCCTAACCTTGTCTCCTTTTCTGGTCTCCTAGTCTTGTCTCCTTGTCTGCTCTCATAACCTTGTCTCTTTATCTCCTAACCATGTCTCCTTGTCTGGTGTCCTAACCTTGTCTCCTTTTCTGGTCTCCTAGCCTTGTCTCCTTGTCTGGTCCCATAACCCAGTCTGCTTGTCTGGTCTCCTAACCTTGTCTCCTTGTCTCCTTGTCTCCTCAGCCATGTTAGGGGAGGTATTATCGGCCCAGAAGGACAGGGATCAGGCTCTGATGTCACGCCTCCTGCTGGCCAATGAGGAGAGAGACGAGGCTCTGCTGAGAGCACGCCAACTGCAGCACGCTGCCGAGTACGGAACCCTCCGGTATTCTTGATCATTCACACACGAGGGTCGTCATGGTAACAGGAACACTGATAAAACGTTTGATAAAAGTGAATATATTATTGATTAATGATCAGAATCACAGACGGAGGTCTGAAGGGTCAGTCCAGACCTAGTCCAGCATTTATTCTCTGCCTGGATCTGGTCCTCAGTGGTCCCTGTATGCTCTGTCCCTCCTGGTGTCTCAGAGGTAGAAGAGCTACACTCATCCCTCCTAACAGCTCGTGCTCTCTCACATCACTGAGTCTAGATCTGAGTCAGGAACATTCAAGACTCCTTCTAGGCTCCTCAACCAACACTAAACTCACTTTTTATCAGAGTTTTTATCCCTAGTTTCTATCCAGTCCTGCTTCAGTCTTGGTCTGGTCTTGGTCCAGTCTTAGTCCAGTCCTGGTCTAGTCTTGATCTAGTCCTGATCCAGTCCTGGTCCAGTCTACCTCATGAATAAAGGCAGTTGATGAATATATCTAGTCCGGGTTCTAGTCGATCTTAGAGGAAGTATAAAACTGAGAGTGATGATGATGATGATGAAGATGGAGATGAGAACAGATGGATGTAAAACAGAGCTGTTCAGGAGGAGACTCTTTGTTTGTTTGTTTGTTTGTTTCCTCTGAGGAGAAACTCCAACATGTCGACTCCTTATTTACATGTTTTCTGTTTATATATAAAGAAGAAAAACATCACACTCCTCCTCCTCCTCTTCACCCCCCACTCCTTCCTCCTCCTCCCAGCCTCCTCCTCTTCAAACCCCCCCCCCGTCCTCCCGTCCTCCTCCTCTTCATTATTCTCCTCCTCGGTCTCGTTAAGAGCTGTGAAACGAGCTCTCGTCCTCCTGGAGGAGCCTCCAAATAGACCAGAAAATCTAATTACAGATAAACCCCCCCTCCCTCCCCGCCTCCCCCCTCCTCCCCCCCAGGATGAGAGGGTAATTGATATTGGAGGCCACAATCCTCCTTATGAGGGCCAGAATATGGAGGAGCATGTTCCATCTGTCAGGACTGAGAGCCAGTGAGCGTGTGTTTTCCTAATGGCGAGAGGCGGCCTGTGTTACCTGGGTAAATGTGGCTGTGAATAATGTGAAGCTGATGTTTGTTCTTCTCTCTTTATGTTCCTCTGATTTATTCATCAGGAAACCGCCGCCGTGTCTAACTTTGATCCGACCCGTCCAAAAATGCCGAAAATCACCCTCATCTTTACCAGAGTGTTTACAGTAAATACTGATTCAAACTCTGAGTCCCAAACTCGCCTGAACAGGAGGAACTGATGCACCGGGTTCAGACCGCCGTGGCGTGGGATAAGGGGCGGAGTCAGAGGTGTTAAATAATCAGAGAGAAGCTCACATTTAGGGGTCCAGCATCAGTTATTGACATTGTTTTCTAGGAACTTTAATACAAAATTAAATGCTATTCAATGTAATGTAGACAAAAATGATGCAGTCTAAACTAAAAACACGTCCTTTAGAGCTAAAACCATCTCTACAACCCAAACTGTTCTCCAGGTGTTCTAAAATCATAATAGAGATCAGTAAGTTCCACCTCAGTCAGAGCCACTTCGTCAGGAAACTCAGACGATTTCTGCTGATCCGTGTGTTTCTTCATTGGTTATTGGTGTCACTGGTGTTCCTCAGGGCTCCATGCTAGAGCCTCCTCACTTTCTCAGACCACCAGCCTACGTCAGCATCAAGCAGGAACGTTCCTGCCTTTCCTCTGCCTACAAGAGAGCCTGAGGCAGGGAGAGAAGCAGCAAACGCCAGAGCAGAGCATCAGTGACAGCAGGATGACGCTGACTAAGGCAGAGGTAGGATAGAGGAGGAGCTGGGGTGGAGGAGGGGTGCAGAGGGAGCAGCAAAGAGAGGCTCCTGCCTCCAAAAGAAGGCTGATGAATGATGTTACGTAAAGTTACGTGACAAAGGTAGGGGTGGATATTCAGTGTCATTATGATTGGAATAATAAATTAACCCTTCGATGGTGTAAATAGTTACAGTCGGGCTGGTAGTGACCAAAAATGACTACAGAAATATGACACTGTAATATTTTTCTAACTTGGTTTTCATTGATTAAAATCAGAGCTGATCATAAATATGAAATGCATTCAAATTTAATTTAGGGGAATATTACAGCCTTGAATATGAAAATTATTTATATTTTTATTCATTATTATTGTATTTATTATTATGGTTGTTATTGTGTTATATTAAAAAAACATGATAAAAGAAATATTTTCACATATTTCAAACAAATTCGATCCCCTTCAATGTGATTATCACAGCCTTGAATATGTGAATAATGAGCAACAACTTTCTGCATCATTGTTTTTATGTTTTTATTACTTGCTATAACAGCGCCCCCTATAGGAAACCAGGAAAAGTATGTAGTTCCCCTCATGGTCAAATGTTTGATATTTAGTGTCAAACATAAATGGATGTTTCTACTGTGATGGCTGGAGGATCAATCACTGTGGTTTAAAGGTTTCATGGGACATTTTTGGTCTCCAACAGACTGAGCGGGTACAAAAACTCTAAACTCTCTTTCACAGCCTGAGATGAAGTTTTCTGTTTCATCAGTTAACTAAATTAATGTTCCTGCTCTCTGCCTCATTAGAAATGAATAAATGAGTCCTAAAACCTCCACCTGTTCCCCATCCCTACCTCAGAGCTCAAACTGTACAAAATGACGGCTGCAGTTGTTGTCACGTTAATGCCTGCAGCGCGTGTGAGCCCGTGCATTCCTGCGTGTGTGAGCCCATGCATTCCTGCGTGTGTGAGCCCGTGCGTGTTTGAGCCCGTGCGTTGATGCGTGTGAGCCCGTGTGTGTGAGCGTTAATGACGGCGCTGGAGCGAGCCGAGCCGAGCCGGGCTGAGCCGGGCTGGCTGGGCTGTAAGCAGGGTGTTAGAGGAGCTTTATTGGAGGCGGCTGGTCTTTCATTACCTGCTGTTCCCTGCAGAGCGAGCCGCCTCGGCCACCTTATTACAGTTTATTACAGAAAAACAGCAGCGGCTAAATGAAAAGAGCCTCCCAGGAGGAGAGGGAGCCCATCAGCTAGTTACCAGCTCCTGGTCCACCATCGCAGCTCGCCGACTTTTCAGAGACGGAGACTCGGAGCTGGACTTCAGGGACGGAGGACAAAATTACAGCTCAGCTGCTGCTGCAGGTCATCTTAGAGCCCGAGCACGTCCCATTTAATATGGTCAGGGGCCGAAACGCTGAAGGGGGGCCGGTCAACGCCGGCCCGCATGGTCCCAGCGAACACAACCTGATACTCATCACTGTCAGGTTTAAGCTCTTCCTCTTCCTGCTGTTTATTCATCACCTGTGGAGGAGCACGGATCCAAAAACACTCATTTACAAACATCTAACAAGTACGGGGGCCCACGAGGGAAATCACCACAACAACATAAAAGATTCTCATTAAGGAGAAACATGAGCTGCAGCTCCACAGACGACGAGAGGCCTGAAACACGTTTAACGACAGAAACAGGATGTTTGAATATTCTGCAGAAAACAAAACACAAGAAAAACATGCTAACATAACACATTCAGCAAAAAATCAACAGAACATTAAATAAAATATTCAGCAAAAAATCAACAGAACATTCAATAAAATATTCAGCAAAAAATCAACAGAACATTCAATAAAATATTCAGCAAAAAATCAACAGAACATTCAATAAAATATTCAGCAAAAAATCAACAGAACATTCAAGAAAAAATATTCAGCAAAAATCAACAGATTATTCAATAAAATATTCAGCAAAAAATCAACAGAACATTCAAGAAAAATATACAGCAAAAATCAACAGAACATTCAAGAAAAAATATTCAGCAAAAATCAACAGAACATTCAATAAAATATTCAGCAAAAAATCAACAGATTATTCAATAAAATATTCAGCAAAAAATCAACAGAACATTCAATAAAATATTCAGCAAAAAATCAACAGAACATTCAATAAAATATTCAGCAAAAAATCAACAGATTATTCAATAAAATATTCAGCAAAAATCAACAGAACATTCAATAAAATATTCAGCAAAAAATCAACAGATTATTCAATAAAATATTCAGCAAAAATCAACAGATTATTCAATAAAATATTCAGCAAAAAATCAACAGAACATTCAATAAAATATTCAGCAAAAAATCAACAGATTATTCAATAAAATATTCAGCAAAAAATCAACAGGTTATTCAATAAAATATTCAGCAAAAAATCAACAGGTTATTCAATAAAATATTCAGCAAAAATCAACAGATTATTCAATAAAATATTCAGCAAAAAATCAACAGAATATTCAATAAAATATTCAGCAAAAATCAACAGAACATTCAATAAAATATTCAGCAAAAAATCAACAGATTATTCAATAAAATATTCAGCAAAAATCAACAGATTATTCAATAAAATATTCAGCAAAAAATCAACAGAACATTCAATAAAATATTCAGCAAAAAATCAACAGATTATTCAATAAAATATTCAGCAAAAAATCAACAGGTTATTCAATAAAATATTCAGCAAAAAATCAACAGGTTATTCAATAAAATATTCAGCAAAAATCAACAGAATATTCAATAAAATATTCAGCAAAAATCAACAGATTATTCAATAAAATATTCAGCAAAAAATCAACAGATTATTCAATAAAATATTCAGCAAAAATCAACAGATTATTCAATAAAATATTCAGCAAAAAATCAACAGGTTATTCAATAAAATATTCAGCAAAAATCAACAGATTATTCAATAAAATATTCAGCAAAAAATCAACAGATTATTCAATAAAATATTCAGCAAAAATCAACAGATTATTCAATAAAATATTCAGCAAAAATCAACAGAACATTCAAGAAAAAATATTCAGCAAAAATCAACAGGTTATTCAATAAAATATTCAGCAAAAATCAACAGATTATTCAATAAAATATTCAGCAAAAAATCAACAGAACATTCAAGAAAAAATATTCAGCAAAAATCAACAGAACATTCAAGAAAAAATATTCAGCAAAAATCAACAGATTATTCAATAAAATATTCAGCAAAAATCAACAGATTTTTCAATAAAATATTCAGCAAAAAATCAACAGAACATTCAATAAAATATTCAGCAAAAAATCAACAGATTATTCAAGAAAATATTCAGCAAAAATCAACAGAACATTCAAGAAAAAATATTCAGCAAAAATCAACAGGTTATTCAATCAAATATTCAGCAAAAATCAACAGAACATTCAAGAAAAAATATTCAGCAAAAATCAACAGAACATTCAATAAAATATTCAGCAAAAATCAACAGATTATTCAATAAAATATTCAGCAAAAAATCAACAGAACATTCAATAAAATATTCAGCAAAAAATCAACAGATTATTCAATAAAATATTCAGCAAAAAATCAACAGATTATTCAATAAAATATTCAGCAAAAATCAACAGATTATTCAATAAAATATTCAGCAAAAAATCAACAGAACATTCAAGAAAAAATATTCAGCAAAAATCAACAGAACATTCAAGAAAAAATATTCAGCAAAAATCAACAGATTATTCAATAAAATATTCAGCAAAAATCAACAGATTTTTCAATAAAATATTCAGCAAAAAATCAACAGATTATTCAATAAAATATTCAGCAAAAAATCAACAGATTATTCAAGAAAGTATTCAGCAAAAATCAACAGAACATTCAAGAAAATATTCAGCAAAAAATCAACAGAACATTCAATAAAATATTCAGCAAAAAATCAACAGAACATTCAATAAAATATTCAGCAAAAAATCAACAGATTATTCAATAAAAAATTCAGCAAAAAATCAACAGAACATTCAAGAAAAAATATTCAGCAAAAATCAACAGAACATTCAAGAAAAAATATTCAGCAAAAAATCAACAGAACATTCAATAAAATATTCAGCAAAAAATCAACAGAACATTCAATAAAATATTCAGCAAAAAATCAACAGATTATTCAATAAAATATTCAGCAAAAATCAACAGATTATTCAATAAAATATTCAGCAAAAAATCAACAGAACATTCAAGAAAAAATATTCAGCAAAAATCAACAGAACATTCAAGAAAAAATATTCAGCAAAAATCAACAGAACATTCAATAAAATATTCAGCAAAAAATCAACAGATTATTCAATAAAATATTCAGCAAAAAATCAACAGATTATTCAATAAAATATTCAGCAAAAAATCAACAGATTATTCAATAAAATATTCAGCAAAAAATCAACAGAACATTCAATAAAATATTCAGCAAAAAATCAACAGATTATTCAATAAAATATTCAGCAAAAAATCAACAGATTATTCAATAAAATATTCAGCAAAAAATCAACAGGTTATTCAATAAAATATTCAGCAAAAAATCAACAGATTATTCAATAAAATATTCAGCAAAAAATCAACAGATTATTCAATAAAATATTCTGCAAAAAATCAACAGATTATTCAATAAAATATTCAGCAAAAAATCAACAGAACATTCAATAAAATATTCAGCAAAAAACAAGAAGACAATAAGACCATGCCGCAGAGAAGTTTTCTACAAAAACACAGAATAATTTGAAACCTGCTACACAGAAATATTCTGCAGAAATAATAGTAACCAAACATGCCGCTTTTCAAACATAGTCCCAACTTTCTGTCACATACCCACACATTTTCTCCAGCCCTATAACTCCACCCCAGCTCCTCCTACAGACTCAGTTTAACTTTAAACAGGAGAGAAATTATTCAGCTGTTTATGCTGGAGTTGACAGATTTTTAATAATTCCCGGTAAAGTCTGGCTCTCAGACTTTGCCATGTGTGTGTATGTGACAGAATGTTGGGACTATGATATTGAGAACAGCACAGCATTAATGGGCGGAGCTTTTTCATGTTCTATGGGGTTAGACTGGGGTCAGAACAGTTCAGTTTTTCTAGAATCATATTGAAGTTCTGCTACTCTAACATCCTGTTCCTGGCCTGTTTTCATCAGCTGGCCGTTAAAGTCTGTCCAGGCCTACATTTCTTTTGTAAATGAATTTCTGCCAGACCTAGCACCCCCTGTAGGTGTGGAGGACTGTGCTTTCTCTGTACTGAAACCTTTCCTCTGTTTGTGCTCAGGCTGGACGGCGTTCACCTGGAGGACAGCGACATGGTAACCACGCCCACTCTCTGCTTGTTTCTAACTCAGGTTATTGATTAGGATCTGATCAGTTTGTGTGTGATTGATCAGGATGTGGAGGAGCTCCTTCAGAGCGTCTGTGACGCCGAGTCCATGCAGGAGGTCCAGCAGTTTGGCGCCGCGTTGGTTCAGCGTCTGCAGCTGGCGAAGCAGCGGAGATGTGATATCACGGCGCAGGAGATGAAGGCGGTGATGGAGGAGAGAGACGGCTCCATCGCCAAGGTGAGTCTGATTACCCTCTGTACAGGGTTTCTGATCATAAACACAGATACTCCAGCCGTCTGCTCTCATGGTGACTGTCCTTGTTGGCAACCTCTGGTAAAGTTGCTTAAACCTGTGAGGAGCCAGTTTCAACAACATTCCACCCCCTACCTTTGATGACATCATCCTTTAAAGCCTTTTAAGGGCTTTGGACAGATGATGTCATCAGAACACAGATGATGTCATCAGAACACAGATGATACATCAGAACACAGATGATGTCATCAGAACACAGATGATGTCATCAGAACACAGATGATGACATCAGAACACAGATGATGTCATCAGAACACAGATGATGTCATCAGAACACAGATGATACATCAGAACACAGATGATGTCATCAGAACACAGATGATACATCAGAACACAGATGATGTCATCAGAACACAGATGATGTCATCAGAACACAGATGATGTCATCAGAACACAGATGATACATCAGAACACAGATGATGTCGTCACAATACAGATGATGTCATCAGAACACAGATGATGTCATCAGAACACAGATGATGTCATCAGAACACAGATGATACATCAGAACACAGATGATGTCATCAGAACACAGATGATACATCAGAACACAGATGATGACATCACAATACGGATGATGTCATCAGAACACGGATGATGTCATCAGAACACAGATGATACATCAGAACACAGATGATGACATCACAATACAGATGATGTCATCAGAACACGGATGATGTCATCAGAACACAGATGATACATCAGAACACAGATGATGACATCACAATACAGATGATGTCATCAGAACACAGATGATGTCATCAGAACACAGATGAAGACATCAGAACACAGATGATGACATCACAATACAGATGATGTCATCAGAACACAGATGATGTCATCAGAACACAGATGATACATCAGAACACAGATGATGACATCACAATACAGATGATGTCATCAGAACACAGATGATGTCATCAGAACACAGATGATACATCAGAACACAGATGATGTCATCAGAACACAGATGATACATCAGAACACAGATGATGTCATCAGAACACAGATGAAGACATCAGAACACAGATGATGTCATCAGAACACAGATGATGTCATCAGAACACAGATGATGTCATCAGAACACAGATGATGTCATCAGAACACAGATGATGTCATCAGAACACAGATGATACATCAGAACACAGATGATGTCATCAGAACACAGATGATACATCAGAACACAGATGATGTCATCAGAACACAGATGATGTCATCAGAAAACAGATGAAGACATCAGAACACAGATGATGTCATCAGAACACAGATGATGTGCGGTGCAGTGTCAGCCCATCTACGGCAGCTCTGGCAGTCCAAACTTCAAATATTTGTGTTTTGAATCAGAGCATGAATATTTTGGAGGGAGTAAAAACAAATGGCTGCAGAGATAAATATTGACAGGAGGCCGGGCCGTCCTGACGAGCGGAGGTTTGCTCGCCGTTTCTACGCCGACAACGCCTCGCTCTGCTCTGGGAGTCATCTTTCTGCTGAATGCTTTAGATCAGGGGTGTCAAACTCAACCACAGCAGGGGCCGGATTCTGGATTCAGGACTACCCTGAGGGCCTAACAGGGTCTCCTTTTTAACCAGAAACCATCAACCTCATTCCACCAGTAATAAAATATAAATAAACTTAGCACTGATTCTAAATGAGTTTTACATTTAAAAAGTTACAAAGATCAGTTTAAAGGCTCACAATCTGAGAGAAGTATATTTATGGGTTCAAAAAGATCAAAACATGAAACTGAAATGGAAACATAATGTTTTTTTAAGGCAAAGATACCAGAAAGAAAGTCAAAATCATGAGTGTAAAACGTCAAAATATGAAATAAAATTTGTAATCATGAAATTAAATGCTTGTCTTTTCGCATATAAGACAGCAGCATCTCAGTTTTGGCGGGAGTATGCATGGAAAGTCCAAATGAGAAACTTCTTGACACCCATTCAACACGTAAAATTTCAACAGTCAGTGCCCTCATCTTGCTGGAGAGAGTGTGGAGAAAACCACGCAAACTACAGCCACATTTTCTGGTACTGCCCCGCCCTGCCAACGTACTGGACACTTATTTGTAATGAAATTAGGAATATTTTAAAAATTGACTTGATAATTAACCATAAGTTTATTCTCTTAGGCAGATTACCTGATGGAACAATGAATGCTGATGGTAAATACTTCATTAGAATAATGAGAGTATCTGCGCTTAAACTTATAACTAAAAACTGGCTTCAGTCAGTCCAGGGGTAGCTGAATGGAGAGAACTGATGGAACAAATTAAAGAAATGGAGAACTTAACATATGAAGTTAGAGGGAATTCAAGAAACGGTAAAATATTGTGGTCAAAATGGAAAAACTATATGGAAAATAGAAAATCAAACAAAGTAAACTAACAATAAAAATACTAACAATAATCAGATTACTACTATTACTAATAAATTTATGTCTAAATGAATTAAACATAGTAACGTCAATCATTCTTACAGCAAATAGCAAACAGAGTAATAAGTAATACTGGTAAAACATAAGTCAACAACCAAAAAAGGGGAGCACTTGGTCCCTAATTTTTTTGTTTGTTTGTTTGTATTGTTCTGCTTTTTGTTTTACATGTATGTGTTTTATTTATTGTCATGTTTTTTTTTATTTTCATTGTATTCATGTCAGTGTATTTTCATCTGTTAGCTTGGTCCTTCTGCTTTTTGGTCTGCTGTTTCTATAAGTTCGTTTCACAGTGGTGACTCACATTTTGAAAAAATAAAGTTATAAAAAAAATCGAGAAATTAAAAGTCAAAACATTCAAATTTTAAATTGTGAGTCTAAAAGGTCAAACTATGGGATTATGAAGTCAAAGTCTGAAGTTGAAAATATGAGATAAAATACAAAATAATTGGTTTAAAAGGTAAAAATATGAATTAAAAAGTATAGTTATGAATCTTAAAGCTCAAAATATTATATAAAAAGTCAAAATTATGAGTTGAAATGCTCAAAGTTTGAAATAAAAAGTAAAAATCCCAATTTTGAGTCATTAAAGTGAGATGCAAAATTGAAAATATGAAATTAAAACACAAATTAATTTCTTTTCTCACATTCCTGACTTCTTATCTAAATATTTTTACTCCTTACTTTTTCAGATTTTATGACTTAACAAGGAAATCTTAAATCATCAGGATAAGTTCACATTTTTATAGTGGAGGAAATCTGCAGCCCTCAGACTGGTGGGACAGTTAGAACAGAAATATCAGATTATCTAAGGGGCCGGATTGAACTGTTCCACAGGCCGGATTTGGCCCCCGGGCTTCGAGTTTGACACCCCTGCTTTAGTGTGATCACAGAGGATGTTTACATCACCTGGATGACATCACCTCTCTCACCTGGGCCTGACCTCTAACGGGAGATTTCAGTGCTAGTCAGAGATCATAGAGAGTATTCCCCTGCAGTACCTGTGCTCATCATCAGGATTTCTACGTGTTTAGATCAGTCAGAGACCAGCTAGTGATCCCTGTGGACACACCTCAGTGGAACCAGTCCAGTATCTGAGAGCTCAGACTGGTACAGACCTAGTCTGGGAGGTCTGGAATCAGTGCTAGCTAACTGGTCTGACCTGATCCACTGTGTTCTGATAGTAAACTTAAATCATGGTTTATTCATGTCCGTACAGACTCAGACTGATGTGGATCTATTCAGAGATCTGGATTATCTAATGACAGCTGGTCTTTAGTTTACAAACAGCTCTTCATTTAGTACCAGTCTGGATTATCATGTCTTTAAAACGACTAAAGGGGACCAGCCAGGTCTAGGAGGCTCTGGTTCCCCCTCATAACTCATCATGATGTCAGTCTATCCAGTCCCCCATCACCCTGTCACCGTTAGAGCCCAGATCTACCAACAACCTCCCCCTCCTGCTCACGCTCCTTTGGCCACTTTTAGAAAGGTTTGTGGAGCCGGACAGGAGCCAGGGTTTAGCTCCACCCACTTTTCCAAGAGTTGCCAACTATGGCTGACTGTCAAAAACGGAGGGAAATGCTCCCAACATTCCATCCTCCTCCTTTGATGATGTCATCCTTTGAAGCCTGAGGCTTTAGAGAGATGATGTCATCAAAGCTTAAAAGCGTTCCATCCTTGCCTTTTACATGCAGACCAGTCTAGTCCAGCTGGTTTCCAGTCTGACCCTACGTCAGCGTGTCCTTTAACAGCGTGTTCATGACGGTATGAGGGAGAAAAGCGGTTAAAGAGCTCATTTCCAGCCAGCTAAGAGTAGAGCCAGGGGAATGATGTCAGTGAGATGTGGACCTGCTGCAGCGTCCTAGAAAAGCTGATATTTCCCTCTGTCGTCGTTTTGATTGCAGATTCCTCATCAGGCCCTGGTTCAGCTGTTTTAAGTTTTTCTTTGGACTTTAACTGGATTAAATCCTGATAACGTGTCGATCAGTAATCAATGGCTGTGGCTGATGTCAGAGATGATTAAAAAGTTCAGAGTTGGAAGAATAAATCCTGATTCTCTCCTCCGTCTCCTCTGGAGGCTGATTATTATCCAAGTTCAGCTCACTGAGTTTATTACCAAAACCTGCAGAGTCCTGGATTTATTACCCACAATGCATCCTGATTCATATACCGCTCTCTGTGGGAGGATCGGAGGGAGGGAGGGGGGGTAAAAGGAGCAGAAATGAAAAAGATGAGACTGCTGACTGATGGAGGGATGACAGAGAGAGAGAAAGAGAGGGGCGATCGAGGGGGGAACGGCTGTCAGATGGAGGGATGACAGAGAGAGAGTGGGGCGAGCGAGGGGGGAGATGAGACAGGGAGAGGGGGCGGAGCTCCCAGCATGGCGTGCTCCGCCCCCTCCTGATGTCTCTGATAGATCACAAACTTTCATCTCCATCCTCACTGTGACTGCTGTCGCCATGGTTACCAGCCTGGAAGCAGGCTGCTGCACTCTGGAAACCATGGCAACGGTGTTCACAGGAGCAGAGCAGTGAGGAGAGCTGGTACTTCTGTTGAACACAAAAAGTCCTCTGCATGAAAAACGTCTGTTTTAAAGAACAGCTGCTTCCTGACAGGACGTCCAAATAAGGAAATATAACAGGAAAGGGTGAACTATGAGGCAGAAGACCATCAGATAGTCCGGTTTATTAAAAACAATGAGAGGGATATGAAAGTCGGACTTTAGTTACTCTGATAATTAAACTCAGACTTAAGTTACGCTGACAATTAACCTTACTTCAGTTACTCTATGAATCAAACTCTGGCTTTAGTTACTCTTTAAATCAAACTCTGGCTTTAGTTACTCTTTAAATCAAACTCTGGCTTTAGTTACTCTCTAAATCAAACTCTGGCTTTAGTTACTCTCTAAATCAAACTCTGGCTTTAGTTATTCTCTAAATCAAACTCTGGCTTTAGTTACTCTCTAAATCAAACTCTGACTTTAGTTACTCTCTAAATCAAACTCTGGCTTTAGTTACTCTTTAAATCAAACTCTGGCTTTAGTTACTCTATAAATCAAACTCTGGCTTTAGTTATTCTCTAAATCAAACTCTGGCTTTAGTTACTCTCTAAATCAAACTCTGGCTTTAGTTACTCTCTAAATCAAACTCTGGCTTTAGTTACTCTCTAAATCAAACTCTGGCTTTAGTTACTCTCTAAATCAAACTCTGGCTTTAGTTACTCTTTAAATCAAACTCTGGCTTTAGTTACTCTCTAAATCAAACTCTGGCTTTAGTTACTCTTTAAATCAAACTCTGGCTTTAGTTACTCTTTAAATCAAACTCTGGCTTTAGTTACTCTCTAAATCAAACTCTGGCTTTAGTTACTCTTTAAATCAAACTCTGGCTTTAGTTACTCTTTAAATCAAACTCTGGCTTTAGTTACTCTATGAATCAAACTCTGACTTCAGTTACTCTTTAAATCAAACTCTGACTTTAGTTACTCTATAAATCAAACTCTGGCTTTAGTTACTCTATAAATCAAACTCTGACTTTAGTTACTCTTTAAATCAAACTCTGGCTTTAGTTACTCTCTAAATCAAACTCTGGCTTTAGTTATTCTCTAAATCAAACTCTGGCTTTAGTTACTCTCTAAATCAAACTCTGACTTTAGTTACTCTCTAAATCAAACTCTGGCTTTAGTTACTCTTTAAATCAAACTCTGGCTTTAGTTACTCTCTAAATCAAACTCTGGCTTTAGTTATTCTCTAAATCAAACTCTGGCTTTAGTTACTCTCTAAATCAAACTCTGGCTTTAGTTATTCTCTAAATCAAACTCTGGCTTTAGTTACTCTCTAAATCAAACTCTGGCTTTAGTTACTCTCTAAATCAAACTCTGGCTTTAGTTACTCTTTAAATCAAACTCTGGCTTTAGTTACTCTCTAAATCAAACTCTGGCTTTAGTTACTCTTTAAATCAAACTCTGGCTTTAGTTACTCTTTAAATCAAACTCTGGCTTTAGTTACTCTCTAAATCAAACTCTGGCTTTAGTTACTCTTTAAATCAAACTCTGGCTTTAGTTACTCTATGAATCAAACTCTGACTTCAGTTACTCTTTAAATCAAACTCTGACTTTAGTTACTCTATAAATCAAACTCTGGCTTTAGTTACTCTATAAATCAAACTCTGACTTTAGTTACTCTTTAAATCAAACTCTGGCTTTAGTTACTCTCTAAATCAAACTCTGGCTTTAGTTATTCTCTAAATCAAACTCTGGCTTTAGTTACTCTCTAAATCAAACTCTGACTTTAGTTACTCTCTAAATCAAACTCTGGCTTTAGTTACTCTTTAAATCAAACTCTGGCTTTAGTTACTCTCTAAATCAAACTCTGGCTTTAGTTATTCTCTAAATCAAACTCTGGCTTTAGTTACTCTCTAAATCAAACTCTGGCTTTAGTTATTCTCTAAATCAAACTCTGGCTTTAGTTACTCTCTAAATCAAACTCTGGCTTTAGTTACTCTCTAAATCAAACTCTGGCTTTAGTTACTCTTTAAATCAAACTCTGGCTTTAGTTACTCTCTAAATCAAACTCTGGCTTTAGTTACTCTTTAAATCAAACTCTGGCTTTAGTTACTCTTTAAATCAAACTCTGGCTTTAGTTACTCTCTAAATCAAACTCTGGCTTTAGTTACTCTTTAAATCAAACTCTGGCTTTAGTTACTCTTTAAATCAAACTCTGGCTTTAGTTACTCTATGAATCAAACTCTGACTTCAGTTACTCTTTAAATCAAACTCTGGCTTTAGTTACTCTCTAAATCAAACTCTGGCTTTAGTTACTCTTTAAATCAAACTCTGGTTTTAGTTACTCTTTAAATCAAACTCTGGCTTTAGTTACTCTCTAAATCAAACTCTGGCTTTAGTTACTCTTTAAATCAAACTCTGGCTTTAGTTACTCTTTAAATCAAACTCTGGCTTTAGTTACTCTATGAATCAAACTCTGACTTCAGTTACTCTTTAAATCAAACTCTGACTTTAGTTACTCTATAAATCAAACTCTGGCTTTAGTTACTCTATAAATCAAACTCTGGCTTTAGTTACTCTTTAAATCAAACTCTGGCTTTATTTACTCTATAACTCAAACTCTGGCTTTAGTTACTCTATAAATCAAACTCTGGCTTCAGTTACTCTATAAATAAAACTCTGACTTTAGTTACTCTATAAATCAAACTCTGGCTTTAGTTACTCTATAAATCAAACTCTGACTTTAGTTCTCTATCAATCAAACTCTGACTTTAGTTACTCTATAAATCAAACTCTGGCTTAAGATACTCTTTAAATCAAACTCTGACTTTAGTTACTCTATAAATCAAACTCTGGCTTTAGTTACTCTCTAAATCAAACTCTGGCTTTAGTTACTCTTTAAATCAAACTCTGGCTTTAGTTACTCTATGAATCAAACTCTGGCTTTAGTTACTCTATAAATCAAACTCTGGCTTTAGTTACTCTATAAATCAAACTCTGGCTTTAGTTACTCTTTAAATCAAACTCTGGCTTTAGTTACTCTATAAATCAAACTCTGGCTTTAGTTACTCTATAAATCAAACTGGCTTTAGTTACTCTCTAAATCAAACTCTGGCTTTAGTTACTCTTTAAATCAAACTCTGGCTTTAGTTACTCTTTAAATCAAACTCTGACTTTAGTTACTCTTTAAATCAAACTCTGGCTTTAGTTACTCTATGAATCAAACTCTGGCTTCAGTTACTCTTTAAATCAAACTCTGGCTTTAGTTACTCTATGAAACAAACTCTGGCTTTAGTTACTCTTTAAATCAAACTCTGGCTTTAGTTACTCTCTGAATCAAACTCTGGCTTTCGTTACTCTATAAATCAACCTCTGGCTTTAGTTACTTTATAACTCAAACTCTGACTTTAGTTACTCTATAAATCAAACTCTGGTTTTAGTTATCAATCAAATCAACCCTGGCTTTAAAGGTTCTATCTCTAACTCTGGTTATTTCTTATAAATCCAAATAAATCTTTTCAGAGATGATTAAAAGTTCAGAGTTGGAAGAATAAATCCTGATTCTCTCCTCCGTCTCCTCTGGAGGCTGATTATTATCCAAGTTCAGCTCACTGAGTTTATTACCAAAACCTGCAGAGTCCTGGATTTATTACCCACAATGCATCCTGATTCATATACCGCTCTCTGTGGGAGGATCGGAGGGAGGGAGGGGGTAAAAGGAGCAGAAATGAAAAGATGAGACTGCTGACTGATGGAGGGATGACAGAGAGAGAGAAAGAGAGATCAGATGGAGGGATGACAGAGAGAGAGTGGGGCGGAGATGAGACAGGAGAGGGGCGGAGCTCCCAGCATGGCGTGCCTGATAGATCACAAACTTTCATCTCCATCCTCACTGTGACTGCTGTCGCCATGGTTACCAGCCTGGAAGCAGGCTGCTGCACTCTGGAAACCATGGCAACGGTGTTCACAGGAGCAGAGCAGTGAGGAGAGCTGGTACTTCTGTTGAACACAAAAAGTCCTCTGCATGAAAAACGTCTGTTTTAAAGAACAGCTGCTTCCTGACAGGACGTCCAAATAAGGAAATATAACAGGAAAGGGTGAACTATGAGGCAGAAGACCATCAGATAGTCCGGTTTATTAAAAACAATGAGAGGGATATGAAAGTCGGACTTTAGTTACTCTGATAATTAAACTCAGACTTAAGTTACGCTGACAATTAACCTTACTTCAGTTACTCTTTAAATCAAACTCTGGCTTTAGTTACTCTATGAATCAAACTCTGGCTTTAGTTGCTCTATAAATCAAACTCTGGCTTTAGTGACTCTCTAAATCAAACTCTGGCTTTAGTGACTCTCTAAATCAAACTCTGGCTTTAGTGACTCTCTAAATCAAACTCTGGCTTTAGTGACTCTCTAAATCAAACTCTGGCTTTAGTTACTCTATGAATCAAACTCTGGCTTTAGTTACTCTATGAATCAAACTCTGGCTTTAGTTACTCTATGAATCAAACTCTGGCTTTAGTGACTCTCTAAATCAAACTCTGGCTTTAGTGACTCTCTAAATCAAACTCTGGCTTTAGTGACTCTCTAAATCAAACTCTGGCTTTAGTGACTCTCTAAATCAAACTCTGGCTTTAGTGACTCTCTAAATCAAACTCTGGCTTTAGTTACTCTTTAAATCAAACTCTGGCTTTAGTTACTCTATGAATCAAACTCTGGCTTTAGTTACTCTATAAATCAAACTCTGGCTTTAGTTACTCTTTAAATCAAACTCTGGCTTTAGTTACTCTATAAATCAAACTCTGGCTTTAGTTACTCTATAAATCAAACTCTGGCTTTAGTTACTCTTTAAATCAAACTCTGGCTTTAGTTACTCTATAAATCAAACTCTGACTTTAGTTACTCTATAAATCAAACTCTGACTTTAGTTACTCTATAAATCAAACTCTGGCTTTAGTTACTCTATAAATCAAACTCTGGCTTTAGTAACTCTGTAAATCAAACTCTGGCTTTAGTAACTCTCTAAATCAAACTCTGGCTTTAGTGACTCTCTAAATCAAACTCTGGCTTTAGTGACTCTCTAAATCAAACTCTGGCTTTAGTTACTCTATAAATCAAACTCTGGCTTTAGTTACTCTTTAAATCAAACTCTGGCTTTAGTTGCTCTATAAATCAAACTCTGGCTTGAGTTACTCTATAAATCAAACTCTGGCTTTAGTTACTCTCTAAATCAAACTCTGGCTTTAGTTATTCTCTAAATCAAACTCTGGCTTTAGTTACTCTCTAAATCAAACTCTGGCTTTAGTTACTCTCTAAATCAAACTCTGGCTTTAGTTACTCTTTAAATCAAACTCTGGCTTTAGTTACTCTCTAAATCAAACTCTGGCTTTAGTTACTCTTTAAATCAAACTCTGGCTTTAGTTACTCTTTAAATCAAACTCTGGCTTTAGTTACTCTCTAAATCAAACTCTGGCTTTAGTTACTCTTTAAATCAAACTCTGGCTTTAGTTACTCTATGAATCAAACTCTGACTTCAGTTACTCTTTAAATCAAACTCTGACTTTAGTTACTCTATAAATCAAACTCTGGCTTTAGTTACTCTATAAATCAAACTCTGACTTTAGTTACTCTTTAAATCAAACTCTGGCTTTAGTTACTCTCTAAATCAAACTCTGGCTTTAGTTATTCTCTAAATCAAACTCTGGCTTTAGTTACTCTCTAAATCAAACTCTGACTTTAGTTACTCTCTAAATCAAACTCTGGCTTTAGTTACTCTTTAAATCAAACTCTGGCTTTAGTTACTCTCTAAATCAAACTCTGGCTTTAGTTATTCTCTAAATCAAACTCTGGCTTTAGTTACTCTCTAAATCAAACTCTGGCTTTAGTTATTCTCTAAATCAAACTCTGGCTTTAGTTACTCTCTAAATCAAACTCTGGCTTTAGTTACTCTCTAAATCAAACTCTGGCTTTAGTTACTCTTTAAATCAAACTCTGGCTTTAGTTACTCTCTAAATCAAACTCTGGCTTTAGTTACTCTTTAAATCAAACTCTGGCTTTAGTTACTCTTTAAATCAAACTCTGGCTTTAGTTACTCTATAAATCAAACTCTGGCTTTAGTTACTCTTTAAATCAAACTCTGGCTTTAGTTACTCTTTAAATCAAACTCTGGCTTTAGTTACTCTATAAATCAAACTCTGGCTTTAGTTACTCTATAAATCAAACTCTGGCTTTAGTTACTCTATAAATCAAACTCTGGCTTTAGTTACTCTATAAATCAAACTCTGGTTTTAGTTACTCTATAAATCAAACTCTGGCTTTAGTTACTCTATAAATCAAACTCTGGATTTAGTTACTCTATAAATCAAACTCTGGCTTTAGTTACTCTATAAATCAAACTCTGGCTTTAGTTACTCTATAAATCAAACTCTGGCTTTAGTTACTCTATAAATCAAACTCTGACTTTAGTTACTCTATAAATCAAACTCTGGCTTTAGTTACTCTATAAATCAAACTCTGGCTTTAGTTACTCTTTAAATCAAACTCTGGCTTTAGTTACTCTATAAATCAAACTCTGGCTTTAGTTACTCTATAAATCAAACTCTGGCTTTAGTTACTCTATAAATCAAACTCTGGCTTTAGTTACTCTATAAATCAAACTCTGGCTTTAGTTACTCTATAAATCAAACTCTGGCTTTAGTTACTCTATCAATCAAACTCTGACTTTAGTTACTCTATAAATCAAACTCTGGCTTTAGTTACTCTATAAATCAAACTCTGACTTTAGTTACTCTATAAATCAAACTCTGGCTTTAGTTACTCTATAAATCAAACTCTGGCTTTAGTTACTCTTTAAATCAAACTCTGGCTTTAGTTACTCTATAAATCAAACTCTGGCTTTAGTTACTCTATAAATCAAACTCTGGCTTTAGTTACTCTATAAATCAAACTCTGGCTTTAGTTACTCTATAAATCAAACTCTGGCTTTAGTTACTCTTTAAATCAAACTCTGGCTTTAGTTACTCTATAAATCAAACTCTGGCTTTAGTTACTCTATAAATCAAACTCTGGCTTTAGTTACTCTCTAAATCAAACTCTGGCTTTAGTTACTCTATAAATCAAACTCTGGCTTTAGTTACTCTATAAATCAAACTCTGACTTTAGTTACTCTTTAAATCAAACTCTGGCTTTAGTTACTCTATGAATCAAACTCTGGCTTCAGTTACTCTTTAAATCAAACTCTGGCTTTAGTTACTCTATGAAACAAACTCTGGCTTTAGTTACTCTTTAAATCAAACTCTGGCTTTAGTTACTCTCTGAATCAAACTCTGGCTTTCGTTACTCTATAAATCAACCTCTGGCTTTAGTTACTTTATAACTCAAACTCTGACTTTAGTTACTCTATAAATCAAACTCTGGTTTTAGTTACTCTATCAATCAACCTCTGGCTTTAGTTACTCTATAAATCAAACTCTGGCTTTAGTTACTCTATAAATCAAACTCTGGCTTTAGTTACTCTTTAAATGAAACTCTGACTTTTGTTACTCTATAAATCAAACTCTGGCTTTAGTTACTCTATAAAGCAAACTCTGGCTTTAGTTACTCTATAAATCAAACTCTGGCTTTAGTTACTCGTTAAATGAAACTCTGGCTTTAGTTACTCTATAAATCAAACTCTGGCTTTAGTTACTCTATAAATCAAACTCTGGCTTCAGTTACTCTTTAAATCACACCCTGGCTTTGGTAACTCTATAGATCAAACTCTGGCTTTAGTTACTCTATAAATCAAACTCTGGCTTTAGTTACTCTATAAATCAAACTCTGGCTTTAGTTACTCTATAAATCAAACTCTGGCTTTAGTTACTCGTTAAATGAAACTCTGGCTTTAGTTACTCTATAAATCAAACTCTGGCTTTAGTTACTCTATAAATCAAACTCTGGCTTTAGTTACTCTATAAATCAAACTCTGGCTTTAGTTACTCTTTAAATCACACTCTGGCTTTAGTTACTCTTTAAATCAAACTCTGGCTTTAGTTACTCTATGAATCAAACTCTGGCTTTAGTTACTCTTTAAATCAAACTCTGGCTTTAGTTACTCTATGAATCAAACTCTGGCTTTAGTTACTCTTTAAATCAAACTCTGGCTTAAGATACTCTATAGATCAACCTCTGGCTTTAGTTACTCTTTAAATCAAACTCTGGCTTTAGTAACTCTATAGATCAACCTCTGGCTTTAGTTACTCTTTAAATCAAACTCTGGATTTAGTTACTCTATAGATCCACCTCTGACTTTAGTTACTCTTTAAATCAAACTCTGGCTTTAGTTACTCTTTAAATCAAACTCTGGCTTTAGTTACTCTTTAAATCAAACTCTGGCTTTAGTTACTCTTTAAATCAAACTCTGGCTTTAGTTACTCTATGAATCAAACTCTGACTTTAGTTACTCTTTAAATCAAACTCTGGCTTTAGTTACTCTTTAAATCAAACTCTGGCTTTAGTTACTCTTTAAATCAAACTCTGACTTTAGTTACTCTTTAAATCAAACTCTGGCTTTAGTTACTCTTTAAATCAACCTCTGGCTTTAGTTACTCTTTAAATCAAACTCTGGCTTTAGTTACTCTATAAATCAAACTCTGGCTTTAGTTACTCTTTAAATCACACTCTGGCTTTAGTTACTCTTTAAATCAAACTCTGGCTTTAGTTACTCTATAAATCAAACTCTGGCTTTAGTTACTCTATAAATCAAACTCTGGCTTTGGTAACTCTATAGATCAACCTCTGGCTTTAGTTACTCTATAAATCAAACTCTGGCTTTGGTAACTCTATAAATCAAACTCTGGCTTTAGTTACTCTTTAAATCAAACTCTGGCTTTAGTAACTCTATAGATCAACCTCTGGCTTTAGTTACTCTTTAAATCAAACTCTGGATTTAGTTACTCTATAGATCCACCTCTGACTTTAGTTACTCTTTAAATCAAACTCTGGCTTTAGTTACTCTTTAAATCAAACTCTGGCTTTAGTAACTCTTCAAATCAAACTCTGGCTTTAGTTGCTCTTCAAATCAAACTCTGGCTTTAGTAACTCTTCAAATCAAACTCTGGCTTTAGTAACTCTTCAAATCAAACTCTGGCTTCAGTTGCTCTTCAAATCAAACTCTGGCTTTAGTAACTCTTCAAATCAAACTCTGGCTTTAGTTACTCTCTAAATAAAACTCTGGCTTTAGTTGCTCTTTAAATCAAACTCTGACTTTAGTTGCTCTTTAAATCAAACTCTGACTTTAGTTGCTCTTTAAATAAAACTCTGGCTTTAGTTGCTCTTTAAATCAAACTCTGACTTTAGTTACTCTCTAAATCAAACTCTGGCTTTAGTAACTCTTTAAATCAAACTCTGGCTTTAGTTACTCTTTAAATCAAACTCTGGCTTTAGTTACTCTTTAAATCAAACTCTGGCTTTAGTTACTCTTTAAATCAAACTCTGGCTTTAGTTACTCTTTAAATCAAACTCTGACTTTAGTTACTCTTTAAATCAAACTCTGGCTTTAGTTACTCTTTAAATCAACCTCTGGCTTTAGTTACTCTTTAAATCAAACTCTGGCTTTAGTTACTCTCTAAATCAAACTCTGACTTGAGTTACTCTTAGACCCATCCTCTGTGGTATCCTTGGAGATGTTGTGCTGCACTGATTGGTCAGTTCTCTAGTCTGTTATCTGGACTAAGGTCCTGTTGGTCTGAGATGCGTCGGCCTGTTTTCTTGCTGCAGGATGATCAAACTCTGTCAGACGCTCAGAAACTTTCAGAAACTCTGAGTTTAAAGATCTCATCGTGAGACTCTGTTGGGGTTTGAAGTTTGAAAGTTTTACTTCTCGTGTTGTTTCAGGACTTTTAGTAAAGAAGTCAACTTTAAACCCGTTTCCTCTCTTTTTTCCTCCATCTTTACCACCCTGACCCCCGCCCGCCCTCGCCGCTCTAACACCCGCCTGCCTCCATTAACCCCACAAAACTCACCGCCATATCCGCATCCCTCGTCCCGCCGGCGCTAACCCCCGCCAATATCGCCTCTCCGCCATCTTTTAACACCCCGCCCCTCTGCGTTAACACCACCCCTCCACGGTAACACCTTAATCCCGCCCTCGCTCCGCCACCGCCGCGTGCTGAAATATGTTTCAAATGCCGCCATAATCCTCGCAGGAGAAGAAGAAGAGAGAGAGCACTCCACGCTGGAGGATTCCTCTCCTCCCCCCCGCCGCTCACCGATCCCTCACTCCCTCTCCTCATCTCTCAGGGATTATCTTCCCGCCGCAGCCGGGACTTCTGGGAAATATTAGAAAAGTGGGGGAGGCGCCTGGCGGCCTGTCCCTCTCATTTTATTGAGTTAATATTAGGTAATTACAGGTTATTACGGATTATTAAAGCTCACCTGGACTCCCCACAGGAGGGTTGGCGGTTTGATTCCCACAGATGGAGCGGCCTTTAAAGGAACAGTACACCATCTTTATCTCCTTTAATAAAGACACACCCAGCTGGAGGGAGAGGGACGGCTCTGATATCAGTGATCAGGAAGTTTGATCAGGGTTCAGGATGATTAGACTTTATTTAAACTGTTATTTTCACTAAAGTCAAAAGCAGGAAAGAGTTAATGAGGATAAAGGAGCATCCAGGTGTCACAAAATCATGAAATTATGTCAGAAGAAGAGACAGAAACAGAGAGTGCATCCATGTCGTCATCATATCTGTCTGCTTTAGATCAAATGTAGTAAATAAATTAAACATGAATATCAGAGATCTGTGGTTGAAGATTTACAATAGCCACTAAACGTCCTCTCTGCAAACACGTCTTTTTATGTACATAAACAAATAAACATGTAAATCCTGCAGAATCTCCCAGCAGGACGTGTTTCCAGCAGTTATGTAGATTCAATCATCTCTGTTTGTCTGTGCGTGTAAGAGAAAGACGTCTACATGTGAACTAAGGACCACAGAGACGGTCAAACTTTGACTGCTAGAGAAAAATACACCTAGGTACGCAAAAGATGAACGAAATGATACCAAACCCAGAATCCCGCACCAAAGGTCAGCTCTAAACTGCACAGATACGTTGGCAACGTTTGGACGGTGAAGCCAGCGTCTGAGTGGGGTGGGATGTTTTTCATATTTCACATCCATGCGGGCAACAGCCCATAGACGGTGTCTGGGGGAGGACCTTTCAAAATAAAACTCAGAGGATGATGGATGAACGTTCTGTTCCTTCATCTGAATACTCACCGTGATGACACCTACCCACTCACTCCACATTCACATTCACACACTGATGACAGAGGTTACCATGGAGATTTAAGCATCAGTATTAGCCAGTCACATTCACACACTGATGACAGAGGTTACCATGGAGATTTAAGCATCAGTATTAGCCAGTCACATTCACACACTGATGACAGAGGTTACCATGGAGATTTAGGTTGGTGTTTCTGATCAGGTGTATTGATCAGGTTTGTGTTTCTGATCAGGTGTATTGATCAGATTTGTGTTTCTGATCAGGTGTATTGATCAGGTTTGTGTTTCTGATCAGGTGTATCGATCAGGTTTGTGTTTCTGATCAGGTGTATCGATCAGGTTTGTGTTTCTGATCAGGTGTATTGATCAGGTTTGTGTTTCTGATCAGGTGTATCGATCAGGTTTGTGTTTCTGATCAGGTGTATCGATCAGGTTTGTGTTTCTGATCAGGTGTATTGATCAGGTTTGTGTTTCTGATCAGGTGTATTGATCAGGTTTGTGTTTTTCTGCAGTGTAAACGTCTGGAACAGGATCTGATCCAGGAGAGAGAGCAGAGGGCGACCAAGGTACACACACACACACACACACACACACACTCTGCATACTAAGTGCTTCTCTCCGTGTTGAATGGTGATGATGGGATGTCTGCTCCGTCGTCATGACGACTGGCCGTGGGGACTCTGCAGCTTGTTTGCTAACAACTTGTTATTCAAACAGACGGGCTCGGTGAGTGTATGAAGACCACGTTCAGCTGTAAACCGCCGTGTTTGTGGGTTCAGACGCAGCCTGGATGATCAGGTTAGAACCACGTTCAGGTCCCAGCGAGGGTTCAGCTCAGTGGTTAGCAGAGATGTCAGAGTTCAGTGTAATGTACCTCTCTTTAAGTTAACCAGCAGTGAAATGATGGGATGGACATCATCAGTATTTGAAAATCATCCCCTCACTGATACTCCTCATCTATTCTTCTCTGTTGTTTGTTATTTTAGACATATTTATCATCATCACAGCTGGCCGTAGTCGGCAACTCATTGAAGGTGGGTGGAACTGGTAAGCACAGAACCTTTGCTTCAATCCAGCTACACCCACTTTCCCTAGAGATGCCTGCTATTTGACAAAAGTGGAGGTAAAAGGCCACCAACATCTCCAGCTTCACTGCCATTCCATTCTTTCCTTCATCCTTCAGAGCCAAGGTTAAAATAGTTTGGAAATTTTCATTAGTTTTTATTTTTATTTCGTTTTCACTTTCTGTGTTCAGTTTCAGTGTAGTTTTTATTAGTTTTGACTGCTGGTTTATTAGTTGAGTTTGGTTTTTATTTTGTGAAAATGCTTCATTTCAGTTTAGTTTTTATTAGTTTTAGTGTTGGTTTTATTTTTTACAGATAGATGTCAGGGCTGAGTGAACATCATACATTTTACATCATATTCTAAAAGGCTCCTCTTCACTTATCATTTTATTTATTTAAAGATGATGCTTGAATACAACTCCAGACATAAAACTACCACTGTGCAAAGTCTTAACCTCACAATTCAGGCAAATTTACTCTCCCCCACCTACACCCAGACTCTGGTGTAGGTGCCGGTCAGTATGTTTGTGTCAAAGACTAGAACTAAGGATATTTTACCTCTATTTTTATTTTATCGGGGCCTGAGCACCGACCGGCGAAGACCCTATTGGATTTCATTTGTCCAAGGAATTAAGGCAATTCAAGGCCTGTTTTCGGGGTCTCAGTATATGTAAAATGTCCAGTTTTTTTCTCAAAAATTGTCCCCTGTGAAAAATAGCCATCTGGTGGTGGAACGGTGTAAGTCCATCACAAAGTGTTTTCTAGGGGGCGCTAAAAGTGAGATAGGGCCGTGGGTAATACCTACGTGCACGAAAATCGGTACACATATGTATCGTGTTGACACGAAAAAACAATGACTTTATGACCATCCTCTAAAACGTACAGGAACCAAACTACAGACGCCGAAAGGTCAAAATTTGGCGTTTTTTGGCCTTTTTTACTGACGGACACTTTGCACATTTGAACAAACTCGTCCGAGGGCTTTCATCTGATTGACTACAGAATTTTTTACTCAAACTAGACAACCTTGAGACCCAAAGTTGTGCTCCTGGTGAGTGTTCACCATAGGGCGGTGACGTTATCGGAGCACAAACTTAAACTTCGTTTTTGTCAGTTTTCAGCTGTGAAATTACACCAATATTGCCTTATAACTTTTTGGTGTTTATTTCAATCATCATCAAACTCCACAAGGATAAACGCACATTAGTCCTGAATACATCCATGCATCAATACCATTGTTTTATCACAGCGCCCCCTTCTGCCAGTTGAACATTCACTCCACTGATTTTTCATGTGTTTTTCATGAGTTGTAAACAAAAAATCAGCCCCAGCACACTCAGGGTTATAATTTTTGGTATGCATGTAGGTCATCATCAGACCTACATAAAATCCTCTTAGACCCATGTCAAAATCCCAACAGGAAGTCCACCAGCTTCATTGAAATTACACAGTAAGAAGTTTTTAATGGTGCCAAATGAATGTAACACCTTCTAACTTTTTGAAACTTCATTCTATGTTCTTCAAAATTCTCTAGCAAGACAACAGTGTCACACTGAACTCACCTACATACAAAAGAAATTAACATAGCGCCCCCTACTGACAACAGGAAGTAACACCAATGAGTCATATCTTCAGCCCTCTTGCTGTACTTTACCTTTGAAGCTCTGATTTAGAAAGACAACCTCAATATTATTTCACAACAGAGGCATTTTTTTGGAGGATGTCTCACTGGAGACAGCAAGCACTTCAATATTTTGTCAGCTTGCCAGGAATTATGGGTAACTCTCATACTGAACATGTGGTTACCTTCAAATTTCACACAAGGTCATAGTTTTTTCTTCCTATCACTGATTTCAACCAAGCAAGCTCAGATTTGGATAGAAACGCCCCAATATTTGTTCCAAACACTGACATGTCATGTATTTAATTATTTATTCATTTATTTATTTATTTAATTATTTATTCAATTATTCAAAATCTAAGGTGGAAAGAGTCTGTGGTAACAGGGTTTTTTTTCATTATTTCAATTGAAATTTGGGGAGAAACTCACTGCACCATTTTGCTTTCACCCCACTACAACAACACAGTGGCCGATGGCGAGGGCCGTTCAGTGCTGCATGCAGCCCTAATTTAGTTAGTTTTTTGTTTTTTTTTGTAATGCCCAGTTTTTATATAGTTAGTTTTAGTTAACTAAAATGATTCTTGAATTTTGGTTTTAGTTATTTAGTTAGTTTTAGTTAACTAAAATGATTCTTGAATTTTGGTTTTAGTTATTTAGTTAGTTTTAGTTAACTAAAATGATTCTTGAATTTTAGTTTTAGTTATTTAGTTAGTTTTAGTTAACTAAAATGATTCTTGAATTTTAGTTTTAGTTATTTAGTTAGTTTTAGTTAACTAAAATGATTCTTGAATTTTAGTTTTAGTTATTTAGTTAGTTTTAGTTAACTAAAATGATTCTGGATTTTAGTTTTAGTTATTTAGTTAGTTTTAGTTAACTAAAATGATTCTTGAATTTTAGTTTTAGTTATTTAGTTAGTTTTAGTTAACTAAAATGATTCTTGAATTTTAGTTTTAGTTATTTAGTTAGTTTTAGTTAACTAAAATGATTCTTGAATTTTAGTTTTAGTTATTTAGTTAGTTTTAGTTAACTAAAATGATTCTGGATTTTAGTTTTAGTTATTTAGTTAGTTTTAGTTAACTAAAATGATTCTTGAATTTTAGTTTTAGTTATTTAGTTAGTTTTAGTTAACTAAAATGATTCTGGATTTTAGTTTTAGTTATTTAGTTAGTTTTAGTTAACTAAAATGATTCTTGAATTTTAGTTTTAGTTATTTAGTTAGTTTTAGTTAACTAAAATGATTCTGGATTTTAGTTTTAGTTATTTAGTTAGTTTTAGTTAACTAAAATGATTCTGGATTTTAGTTTTAGTTATTTAGTTAGTTTTAGTTAACTAAAATGATTCTGGATTTTGGTTTTAGTTATTTAGTTAGTTTTAGTTAACTAAAATGATTCTGGATTTTGGTTTTAGTTATTTAGTTAGTTTTAGTTAACTAAAATGATTCTTGAATTTTGGTTTTAGTTATTTAGTTAGTTTTAGTTAACTATAATGATTCTGCATTTTAGTTTTAGTTATTTAGTTAGTTTTAGTTAACTAAAATGATTCTTGAATTTTAGTTTTAGTTATTTAGTTAGTTTTAGTTAACTAAAATGATTCTTGAATTTTAGTTTTAGTTATTTAGTTAGTTTTAGTTAACTATAATGATTCTTGAATTTTAGTTTTAGTTATTTAGTTAGTTTTAGTTAACTAAAATGATTCTTGAATTTTAGTTTTAGTTATTTAGTTAGTTTTAGTTAACTATAATGATTCTGGATTTTAGTTTTAGTTATTTAGTTAGTTTTAGTTAACTATAATGATTCTTGAATTTTAGTTTTAGTTATTTAGTTAGTTTTAGTTAACTATAATGATTCATGAATTTAACATTTATGTATTTAGTTAGTTTTAGTTAACTATAATGATTCTTGAATTTTAGTTTTAGTTATTTAGTTAGTTTTAGTTAACTAAAATGATTCTTGAATTTTAGTTTTAGTTATTTAGTTAGTTTTAGTTAACTAAAATGATTCTGGATTTTAGTTTAAGTTATTTAGTTAGTTTTAGTTAACTAAAATGATTCTTGAATTTTAGTTTAAGTTATTTAGTTAGTTTTAGTTAACTAAAATGATTCTGGATTTTAGTTTTAGTTATTTAGTTAGTTTTAGTTAACTAAAATGATTCTTGAATTTTAGTTTTAGTTATTTAGTTAGTTTTAGTTAACTATAATGATTCTGGATTTTAGTTTTAGTTATTTAGTTAGTTTTAGTTAACTAAAATGATTCTTGAATTTTGGTTTTAGTTATTTAGTTAGTTTTAGTTAACTAAAATGATTCTTGAATTTTAGTTTTAGTTATTTAGTTAGTTTTAGTTAACTATAATGATTCTGGATTTTAGTTTTAGTTATTTAGTTAGTTTTAGTTAACTATAATGATTCTTGAATTTTAGTTTTAGTTATTTAGTTAGTTTTAGTTAACTATAATGATTCTGGATTTTAGTTTTAGTTATTTAGTTAGTTTTAGTTAACTATAATGATTCTTGAATTTTAGTTTAAGTTATTTAGTTAGTTTTAGTTAACTAAAATGATTCTGGATTTTAGTTTTAGTTATTTAGTTAGTTTTAGTTAACTATAATGATTCTTGAATTTTAGTTTTAGTTATTTAGTTAGTTTTAGTTAACTATAATGATTCTTGAATTTTAGTTTTAGTTATTTAGTTAGTTTTAGTTAACTATAATGATTCTTGAATTTTAGTTTTAGTTATTTAGTTAGTTTTAGTTAACTAAAATGATTCTGAATTTTAGTTTTAGTTATTTAGTTAGTTTTAGTAAACTATAATGATTCTTGAATTTTAGTTTTAGTTATTTAGTTAGTTTTAGTTAACTATAATGATTCTTGAATTTTAGTTTTAGTTATTTAGTTAGTTTTAGTTAACTCAAATGATTCTTGAATTTTAGTTTTAGTTATTTAGTTAGTTTTAGTTAACTAAAATGATTCTGGATTTTAGTTTTAGTTATTTAGTTAGTTTTAGTTAACTAAAATGATTCTTGAATTTTAGTTTTAGTTATTTAGTTAGTTTTAGTTAACTAAAATGATTCTGGATTTTAGTTTTAGTTATTTAGTTAGTTTTAGTTAACTAAAATGATTCTGGATTTTAGTTTTAGTTATTTAGTTAGTTTTAGTTAACTAAAATGATTCTGGATTTTGGTTTTAGTTATTTAGTTAGTTTTAGTTAACTAAAATGATTCTGGATTTTGGTTTTAGTTATTTAGTTAGTTTTAGTTAACTAAAATGATTCTTGAATTTTGGTTTTAGTTATTTAGTTAGTTTTAGTTAACTATAATGATTCTGCATTTTAGTTTTAGTTATTTAGTTAGTTTTAGTTAACTATAATGATTCTTGAATTTTAGTTTTAGTTATTTAGTTAGTTTTAGTTAACTAAAATGATTCTGGATTTTAGTTTTAGTTATTTAGTTAGTTTTAGTTAACTATAATGATTCTTGAATTTTAGTTTTAGTTATTTATTTTTAGTTAACTATAATGATCTTTGAATTTTAGTTATTTAGTTAGTTTTAGTTAAATATAATGATTTCTGAATTTTAGTTTTAGTTATTTAGTTAGTTTTAGTTAACTATAATGATCTTTGAATTTTAGTTTTAGTTTTTTAGTTAGTTTTAGTTAACTAAAATGATTTTTGATTTTTAGTTTTAGGTATTTAGATAATTTTAGTTAACTGTAATGATTCTTGAATTTTAGTTTAAGTTATTTAGTTAGTTTTAGTTAACTAAAATGATTCTGGATTTTAGTTTTAGTTATTTAGTTAGTTTTAGTTAACTATAATGATTCTTGAATTTTAGTTTTAGTTATTTAGTTAGTTTTAGTTAACTATAATGATTCTTGAATTTTAGTTTTAGTTATTTAGTTAGTTTTAGTTAACTATAATGATTCTTGAATTTTAGTTTTAGTTATTTAGTTAGTTTTAGTTAACTAAAATGATTCTTGAATTTTAGTTTTAGTTATTTAGTTAGTTTTAGTTAACTAAAATGATTCTGGATTTTAGTTTAAGTTATTTAGTTAGTTTTAGTTAACTAAAATGATTCTTGAATTTTAGTTTAAGTTATTTAGTTAGTTTTAGTTAACTAAAATGATTCTGGATTTTAGTTTTAGTTATTTAGTTAGTTTTAGTTAACTATAATGATTCTTGAATTTTAGTTTTAGTTATTTAGTTAGTTTTAGTTAACTATAATGATTCTGAATTTTAGTTTTAGTTATTTAGTTAGTTTTAGTTAACTAAAATGATTCTTGAATTTTAGTTTTAGTTATTTAGTTAGTTTTAGTTAACTATAATGATTCTGGATTTTAGTTTTAGTTATTTAGTTAGTTTTAGTTAACTAAAATGATTCTTGAATTTTGGTTTTAGTTATTTAGTTAGTTTTAGTTAACTAAAATGATTCTTGAATTTTAGTTTTAGTTATTTAGTTAGTTTTAGTTAACTATAATGATTCTGGATTTTAGTTTTAGTTATTTAGTTAGTTTTAGTTAACTATAATGATTCTTGAATTTTAGTTTTAGTTATTTAGTTAGTTTTAGTTAACTATAATGATTCTGGATTTTAGTTTTAGTTATTTAGTTAGTTTTAGTTAACTATAATGATTCTTGAATTTTAGTTTAAGTTATTTAGTTAGTTTAGTTAACTAAAATGATTCTGGATTTTAGTTTTAGTTATTTAGTTAGTTTTAGTTAACTATAATGATTCTTGAATTTTAGTTTTAGTTATTTAGTTAGTTTTAGTTAACTATAATGATTCTTGAATTTTAGTTTTAGTTATTTAGTTAGTTTTAGTTAACTAAAATGATTCTTGAATTTTAGTTTTAGTTATTTAGTTAGTTTTAGTTAACTAAAATGATTCTGGATTTTAGTTTTAGTTATTTAGTTAGTTTTAGTTAACTATAATGATTCTTGAATTTTAGTTTTAGTTATTTAGTTAGTTTTAGTTAACTATAATGATTCTTGAATTTTAGTTTTAGTTATTTAGTTAGTTTTAGTTAACTAAAATGATTCTTGAATTTTGGTTTTAGTTATTTAGTTAGTTTTAGTTAACTATAATGATTCTTGAATTTTGGTTTTAGTTATTTAGTTAGTTTTAGTTAACTATAATGATTCTTGAATTTTGGTTTTAGTTATTTAGTTAGTTTTAGTTAACTAAAATGATTCTTGAATTTTGGTTTTAGTTATTTAGTTAGTTTTAGTTAACTATAATGATTCTTGAATTTTGGTTTTAGTTATTTAGTTAGTTTTAGTTAACTAAAATGATTCTTGAATTTTAGTTTTAGTTATTTAGTTAGTTTTAGTTAACTAAAATGATTCTGGATTTTAGTTTTAGTTATTTAGTTAGTTTTAGTTAACTATAATGATTCTTGAATTTTAGTTTTAGTTATTTAGTTAGTTTTAGTTAACTATAATGATTCTGAATTTTAGTTTTAGTTATTTAGTTAGTTTTAGTAAACTATAATGATTCTTGAATTTTAGTTTTAGTTATTTAGTTAGTTTTAGTTAACTATAATGATTCTTGAATTTTAGTTTTAGTTATTTAGTTAGTTTTAGTTAACTATAATGATTCTTGAATTTTGGTTTTAGTTATTTAGTTAGTTTTAGTTAACTAAAATGATTCTTGAATTTTAGTTTTAGTTATTTAGTTAGTTTTAGTTAACTAAAATGATTCTTGAATTTTAGTTTTAGTTATTTAGTTAGTTTTAGTTAACTATAATGATTCTTGAATTTTTGTTTTAGTTATTTAGTTAGTTTTAGTTAACTATAATGATTCTTGAATTTTGGTTTTAGTTATTTAGTTAGTTTTAGTTAACTAAAATGATTCTTGAATTTTAGTTTTAGTTATTTAGTTAGTTTTAGTTAACTAAAATGATTCTTGAATTTTAGTTTTAGTTATTTAGTTAGTTTTAGTTAACTATAATAATCTTGTTTAGAGGTCATACAACATTCCTTTCCTTTGAGGATGATTCATCCTCTAAAGCTTAAATATTCCCTTCTTCCTTTTAAAATGATGTCTTCCTGTCAAACTTGTTAAACCTTCTATTCTTACCATTGAAGATTAATTTACAAGTTGCCAACTGTGGCATATGATTTGGCAAAAATGGAGGGGAAAAGCTCCCAACACCCTCAGCTTCACCAACATTCTACTCTTTATCTTTGAAGATGATGTCATTCTTTAAGTCTTCTAAAACAGTCCATCCTATTCCTAAACATTGGTCTGGTATCAGACGTTCCATCCTTGCGTCCCTGTAGTTGAATATGTGTGGGTAAGTGTAGCTAACGGCCGGTGTTAGGAGCTGCAGCTGAGAGTCATGTGTTTATTGTATTATTAACACTGATCCCTCTGCCATGGCTGCGTCTCTATGATGCCGTTGGTCGGATTTTATCATGGATGACAGCACTGGTTTATTTCCATTTTCAGAGCCACACTGAGGAATCTTGCAGCGTTCCTGTCTTTCCCTGCGTTTGGACTCTGCTGGTGCCCAGTCAGGATCCTCATGTCTGTCTTCTCTGTGCGCTGAGGTTTAGGACTAATTAACCCTTTAGTTCCTTTCTCTTCATAGAAACATGCGTGCTGCAACTATCTGCAGCCTGAACATCAGCTTATAAATGATTATTGATCAGTGTAGTGTATTTATACTTATTCCCTTCATTCATATCCTATTAAGTCTCCTAATATCTGCCGTCTCACGGCTGTATTTCTCCTCTCTCTCTCTCTCTCGCTGAGTTCAGTAAAATCTCCCACAGAATGGTTCGTCTGTCGTCCTGCAGCTCGCCCCGTTTGCTGCTCTCGCTCCGCTCGGATCAGATTTATTAAATTTTGTTATTAATGTAGCACTCGCTCTTTTTTCCTCTCTGAATCTGTTAATGAGGCTGGAGGGCTCCGGAGGATTAGAGCCTGGAGACGATTTTAATTTCCAACAGAAACTCCAACAGCTGCCCAGAAATTAACCAACAGACTGTCAGAGAGCAGCGGGAAGAAAACCACGCTCAGCCACAGACCCAGAGAGAAACCAGGACCACAGCCAGAGGCTAGAACTAGACCCTATAGCAGCATTTAGGACCAGTATGAAGAGGGAGCTCTAAAACAGATCTGTTTAAGTAGAGCTTTAAAACAGTCATGACTTAGAATAGAAATAAAGCTCTCTGCATGTCTGTAGTATCTTTATTTAACGGCATCTTTAACAGCTTTTCTCCCTCATGTCATCATAAACACACTGATGTACTATTTAGATAGTAAATCTGGGGGGTACTGGTTCGACTGGAATGATAACTGGGGTCTAGACTGGAATGATGACATCATCTTTAAGACTGTGAAGGGTGACATCTGCAAAGGCAAGGATGGAATGTTCATGAAGCTGAGGGTGTTGTGGGCGTTTCTGTCCTGATGACAGCCCAGTTTTACTCGGATACCCTGTGATGACTCCTAGTTTTTCCTTCCTCTCCCTGTTTTTGCCTTGAAGCCCCGTTTCCGTCTTCTTCCCTGTCCAAGACGAGGAATGAGAATCATGGGAGATTGGCACTAAGAGAGTCTCACAGGTAGATTTCTTCGACTTTCCTTCTCCGTCCTCATTAGCAGAGCTCGTTAGGGGAGAGGGTGGTGCATTTATGATGTGACAGAGAGGTAGCTGAATGTGACACCCCCTGCTGTTCGAACACGGTTTAAACTCTCACAGCGTTTAATAAACTTTAGAGAAGCAGAGACGTCCCAGTGTAACCTCTACAAACCCAGAGGTGGATTTCTGGAAGGACAGTCCAAGTGAAGGGATCACCGAGCTCATCAAACACTCCAACTTCAATCAGCTGACAGGGGCCTGAATTTGGGGGCCAATTTGTAGTGAACTGGCCCTTTAACTCCTGGTGTTAAAGGCCAGAGGAGGTGCCTTTCATTTACTCACCTCCTCATCCTGAAGTACACCCCATGCTCATCCTCTATGCTAATTAAAGCTTAATTACCCCCCCCCCCCACACCTCCTCATCCTGGGTCAGGTTAGTTTTATTACTCCTCCCCCTCCTCTCTGCTTGACCTTAACTCCTCATGTTAAAGGTCAGCTGGCGTCGCCGCGGCGTGCTGATGGCCTCATTTGGAAATTATTCTGATTAATACGTCGGCGGCTCTTTTGAAGCGTCTCCTCCGGCCCGGCTGGAGAAGTCACATATTGACTCTCCGGTTTGGTTTCTCTTTTGATGTCTGGCTTTAAACCTGCAGACCGTCAGGGCTTTAATTAACATGGAGAGGAGGAGGAGGAGGAGGAGGAGGTCAGGATCAGGTCTGTTGGCTCGGCAGGAGTCCACCTCCACACTTTTTGACCGCAGATGGAGAGAGACGCACCGTCCTGATGCTGCCAACCCTCGGGTTCAATCTGTGCTCCTCTCTGAGGGTGAGGGGACGTCAGGAGACGGGAGCAGGAAGGGAGAGGATTCTCATGACATGTGTCCCAGAGACCTACAGAGGCTTAGTGGGCCAGTCCCAGGTAGAGGATGGATCAATCATGTTAGACTTCCATTGTTGCTGTGATGAGACAACACTCTACGCAAAAAATACAAAATTTCTCTTTAATGTCAAAGTGAAAACAGATTTCTACAGTCATGTCAGATAAAAACCTGTAATGTAAATCAGTGAGTGCATAAATATTCCTCCAAGTCAGTCTTTAGTAGAGCCTCCTCTGTCTGCAGTCTCAGCTCTGAGTCTGTGTGGATAGGTCTCAGTCTCTCTGAGTCCGTGTGGATAGGTCTCAGTCTCTCTGAGTCCGTGTGGATAGGTCTCAGTCTCTCTGAGTCCGTGTGGATAGGTCTCAGTCTCTGAGTCTGTGTGGATAGGTCTCAGTCTCTGAGTCTGTGTGGATAGGTCTCAGTCTCTGAGTCTGTGTGGATAGGTCTCAGTCTCTGAGTCTGTGTGGATAGGTCTCAGTCTCTCTGAGTCTGTGTGGATAGGTCTCAGTCTCTGAGTCTGTGTGGATAGGTCTCAGTCTCTCTGAGTCTGTGTGGATAGGTCTCAGTCTCTCTGAGTCTGTGTGGATAGGTCTCAGTCTCAGTCTCTGAGTCTGTGTGGATAGGTCTCAGTCTCTGAGTCTGTGTGGATAGGTCTCAGTCTCTCTGAGTCTGTGTGGATAGGTCTCAGTCTCTCTGAGTCCGTGTGGATAGGTCTCAGTCTCTCTGAGTCCGTGTGGATAGGTCTCAGTCTCTGAGTCTGTGTGGATAGGTCTCAGTCTCTCTGAGTCCGTGTGGATAGGTCTCAGTCTCTCTGAGTCCGTGTGGATAGGTCTCAGTCTCTCTGAGTCCGTGTGGATAGGTCTCAGTCTCTGAGTCTGTGTGGATAGGTCTCAGTCTCTGAGTCTGTGTGGATAGGTCTCAGTCTCTCTGAGTCTGTGTGGATAGGTCTCAGTCTCTCTGAGTCTGTGTGGATAGGTCTCAGTCTCAGCTCTGAGTCTGTGTGGATAGGTCTCAGTCTCTCTGAGTCCGTGTGGATAGGTCTCAGTCTCTCTGAGTCCGTGTGGATAGGTCTCAGTCTCTCTGAGTCCGTGTGGATAGGTCTCAGTCTCTGAGTCTGTGTGGATAGGTCTCAGTCTCTGAGTCTGTGTGGATAGGTCTCAGTCTCTGAGTCTGTGTGGATAGGTCTCAGTCTCTGAGTCTGTGTGGATAGGTCTCAGTCTCTCTGAGTCTGTGTGGATAGGTCTCAGTCTCTGAGTCTGTGTGGATAGGTCTCAGTCTCTCTGAGTCTGTGTGGATAGGTCTCAGTCTCAGTCTCTGAGTCTGTGTGGATAGGTCTCAGTCTCTGAGTCTGTGTGGATAGGTCTCAGTCTCTCTGAGTCCGTGTGGATAGGTCTCAGTCTCTCTGAGTCCGTGTGGATAGGTCTCAGTCTCTCTGAGTCCGTGTGGATAGGTCTCAGTCTCTGAGTCTGTGTGGATAGGTCTCAGTCTCTCTGAGTCCGTGTGGATAGGTCTCAGTCTCTCTGAGTCCGTGTGGATAGGTCTCAGTCTCTCTGAGTCCGTGTGGATAGGTCTCAGTCTCTGAGTCTGTGTGGATAGGTCTCAGTCTCTGAGTCTGTGTGGATAGGTCTCAGTCTCTCTGAGTCTGTGTGGATAGGTCTCAGTCTCTCTGAGTCTGTGTGGATAGGTCTCAGTCTCTCTGAGTCCGTGTGGATAGTTCTCAGTCTCTGAGTCTGTGTGGATAGGTCTCAGTCTCTGAGTCTGTGTGGATAGGTCTCAGTCTCTGAGTCTGTGTGGATAGGTCTCAGTCTCTCTGAGTCCGTGTGGATAGGTCTCAGTCTCTGAGTCTGTGTGGATAGGTCTCAGTCTCTGAGTCTGTGTGGATAGGTCTCAGTCTCTCTGAGTCTGTGTGGATAGGTCTCAGTCTCTCTGAGTCTGTGTGGATAGGTCTCAGTCTCAGTCTCTGAGTCTGTGTGGATAGGTCTCAGTCTCTGAGTCTGTGTGGATAGGTCTCAGTCTCTCTGAGTCCGTGTGGATAGGTCTCAGTCTCTCTGAGTCCGTGTGGATAGGTCTCAGTCTCTCTGAGTCCGTGTGGATAGGTCTCAGTCTCTGAGTCTGTGTGGATAGGTCTCAGTCTCTCTGAGTCCGTGTGGATAGGTCTCAGTCTCTCTGAGTCCGTGTGGATAGGTCTCAGTCTCTCTGAGTCTGTGTGGATAGGTCTCAGTCTCTCTGAGTCCGTGTGGATAGGTCTCAGTCTCTGAGTCTGTGTGGATAGGTCTCAGTCTCTGAGTCTGTGTGGATAGGTCTCAGTCTCTGAGTCTGTGTGGATAGGTCTCAGTCTCTCTGAGTCTGTGTGGATAGGTCTCAGTCTCTCTGAGTCTGTGTGGATAGGTCTCAGTCTCAGTCTCTCTGAGTCCGTGTGGATAGGTCTCAGTCTCTGAGTCTGTGTGGATAGGTCTCAGTCTCTCTGAGTCTGTGTGGATAGGTCTCAGTCTCTCTGAGTCTGTGTGGATAGGTCTCAGTCTCTCTGAGTCTGTGTGGATAGGTCTCAGTCAAGATCAAACATCTGGACTCTGGAATTAAAAAAAAAAAAAAAAGAATAAAATAAATCTTCTCTAAGCTGAAGTTCTCTGTCAGACTGAATAAGATTGTCCTCCAGGATTTTCCTTTTTTTTTCCACATTCATTTCACCCTCTACCTTTACAAGCCTTCCAGGGAATAATGCTGCTGAGAAGCATCCCCACAGCGTGATGCTGCCCCTGCCATGCTCCACAGTGGGGATGGTGTGTTTATGGTGGGGTGAATCGTTGCCTTAGCCACTGTTAACAGCTGAATAACTTGTCTGGAGCTGAGTAGTTAAAGGGCTAGGAAGTGGTCAGAGATGATGAGTATGTGATAGAATGTTAGGGTTTCCTACTTTTACCTTGACTCCCCGTCTGCAGACGTAGCTACCATGCTGACATCCTGCATCCCTGCTGTACTCTACTAGTGGTAGGAATGCAATACTACAACAGTGTGGTGTTAGAACTAGTTGTGGTGCTATGTGGGCTAGCTACAGTAGTGTTAGGGCTGGGTTATGACTAGTCGTAGTGTAGTGTCTTGTTGTAGTGGTGCTGTGTCTGGTTATAGTGTAGGATGTAATGTTGGGGATCACTGTTTCTGTAATGCTCACTGATGCTGTTTCTATCGTTCCTTTTTATGGCATAACAATCGCAAGATATCGCTTTTATCCATCCATCCAGTCAGAAGTGGTGGTTGAGCCGGGGTCAGGCTGGGGTCAGGCCGGGGTCAGGCCAGGATGGGGCTGGGGTCGTCCCTCGTGTCTGCACAACAAACACGAACGATCAGCTAAAAGTCAGAACAACTTTTAAGTGAGCTGTTGGACTCAGAGTCGCTGTGTGAATCATGTGAGCGTCTCCCGTGTTCCCCGGCTCCAGGTCAGACTTTAGGAGGTGTTTTATTTCAGAGCAGCGTGGCTGAGCAGGACTGTCAGAAAGTGGGCTGAGAGAAACACACCAGACATCCCAGGCTCTGTTTCTTACCCAGAATGCACCTGGAGCGTGAGCTGATGTGCTGTCTGTAAATAGAGGCTGATAAAACTAATTCCTCATTATGAAGAGTGTTGACACTCATGTTGGTTAATGAGTCATTTAGTTAATTAATCCTTTATTTAAACAGGCTGACTCAGAGATCACTTCCTGATCTCTCACTGCACGCGTGCAGAAACACACCGAGACTGAACTCAGGCTTTTATCCCATCAATGAGGACGATTAATTTTGGACCAGTATGATTGATCATCTTCATCCCCATCATCATCATCATCATCATCATCATCACCGTTCACATGGACTGTTTACATTCACTCTCCTAAGGTTAATGTGATTGTTGTCTGATTGTCCAATCAGGAGGATCTGCTGAGGCTTCAGAGAGAAAGAGGAGGGGCTCTTGAGGACAAGCAGCGCCTGGAGGTGGAGCTACAGGCCCTACGAGCCAATCACAGGTAACATAATTGTTATGTGGATGTGTGGTAGGGCGGCTGAGATTTTAGGTCTACTTTAGGAAGTCTCAGGACCTGGTCCAGAGGATTACAGATCTGAATGTAAAAGTTAAAATCCCCTCTTACAATATCACACCATACTATACAGAACAGGGCAGTATGGTATGGAGAGGTGTAACAACGGTCTGTGGACCAGGCAGTACTAGTACTGGGATTAGGCCTCATTGTCATAGTATCACACCAGCAACAGTCTGTGGACCAGGCACTACTAGTACTGGGATTAGGCCTCATTGTCATAGTATCACACCAGCAACAGTATGTGGACCAGGCAGTACTAGTACTGGGATTAGGCCTCATTGTCATAGTATCACACCAGCAACAGTCTATGGACCAGGCAATACTAGTACTGGGATTAGGCCTCATTGTCATAGTATCACACCAGCAACAGTATGTGGACCAGGCAGTACTAGTACTGGGATTAGGCCTCATTGTCATAGTATCACACCAGCAACAGTCTATGGACCAGGCAATACTAGTACTGGGATTAGGCCTCATTGTCATAGTATCACACCAGCAACAGTCTGTGGACCAGGCAGTAGTAGTACTGGGATCAGGCCTCATTGTCATAGTATCACACCAGCAACAGTCTGTGGACCAGGCAGTACTAGTACTGGGATTAGGCCTCATTGTCATAGTATCACACCAGCAACAGTCTGTGGACCAGGCAGTACTAGTACTGGGATTAGGCCTCATTGTCATAGTATCACACCAGCAGTTTGAGTATAATGACTGCTTAGAATCTTAAGGGACTGACCATGAATATGTAACTACTAACTGGAAGGATGGGAGAACTGGTCATACAACAGCTGGGTATGGTGAAAAAGTAGTATAATGATTAGTGCTAGAACGATAGGTAGTAGTAGTATAGTGACTGGTTGTAGTAGTATGATGACTGGGTATAGTAGTATGGTGACTGGTTGTAGTCTTATGGTGGGTGGTTGTAGTAGTATGGTGACTGGTTGTAGTAGTATGGTGACTGGTCGTAGTATTATGGCGACTGGTCAGAGTAGTATGGCGGCTGGTTGTAGTATGGCGACTGGTCATAGTAGTATTGCGACTGGTTGTAGTAGTATGGTGGCTGGTTGTAGTAGTATGGCGAGAGGTTGTAGTAGTATGGCGAGAGGTTGTTGTAGTATGGTGACTAGTTGTAGTAGTATGCTGACTGGTCGTAGTAGTATGGTGGCTGGTCGTAGCAGTATGGAGACTGGTTGTAGTAGTATGGAGACTGGTTGTAGTAGTATGGTGACTGGTTGTAGTAGTATGGCGACTGGTTGTAGTAAATATGGTGACTGGTTGTAGTAGTATGGCGACGGTTGTAGTAGTTTGGCGACTGGTTGTAGTAGTATGGTGACTGGTTGTAGTAGTATGGCGAGAGGTTGTAGTAGTATGGTGGCTGGTTGTAGTAGTATGGCGAGAGGTTGTTGTAGTATGGTGGCTGGTTGTAGTAGTATGGTGGCTGGTTGTAGTAGTATGGCGACTGGTTGTAGTAGTATGGCAAGAGGTTGTAGTAGTATGGTGGCTGGTAGTAGTAGTATGGCGACTGGTTGTATTAGTATGGCGGCTTGTTGTAGTAGTATGGCGACTGGTCATAGTAGTATGGCGACTGGTTGTAGTAGTATGGTGGCTGGTTGTAGTAGTATGGCGAGAGGTTGTTTTAGTATGGTGGCTGGTTGTAGTAGTATGGCAAGAGGTTGTTGTAGTATGGTGACTGGTTGTAGTAGTATGCTGACTGGTCGTAGTAGTATGGTGGCTGGTCGTAGCAGTATGGAGACTGGTTGTAGTAGTATGGAGACTGGTTGTAGTAGTATGGTGACTGGTTGTAGTAGTATGGCGACTGGTTGTAGTAAATATGGTGACTGGTTGTAGTAGTATGGCGACGGTTGTAGTAGTTTGGCGACTGGTTGTAGTAGTATGGTGACTGGTTGTAGTAGTATGGCGAGAGGTTGTAGTAGTATGGTGGCTGGTTGTAGTAGTATGACGAGAGGTTGTTGTAGTATGGTGGCTGGTTGTAGTAGTATGGTGGCTGGTTGTAGTAGTATGGCGACTGGTTGTAGTAGTATGGCGACTGGTTGTAGTAGTATGGCAAGAGGTTGTAGTAGTATGGTGGCTGGTAGTAGTAGTATGGCGACTGGTTGTATTAGTATGGCGGCTTGTTGTAGTAGTATGGCGACTGGTCATAGTAGTATGGCGACTGGTTGTAGTAGTATGGTGGCTGGTTGTAGTAGTATGGCGAGAGGTTGTTGTAGTATGGTGGCTGGTTGTAGTAGTATGGCAAGAGGTTGTTGTAGTATGGTGACTGGTCGTAGTATTTTGGCAACTGGTCGTAGTAGTATGGCGGCTGATTGTAGTAGTATGCTGACTGGTCGTAGTACTATGGTGGCTGGTTGTAGCAGTATGGCGACTGGTTGTAGTAGTATGGCGACTGGTTGTAGTACTATGGGCGAGAGGTTGTAGTAGTATGGTGGCTGGTTGTAGTACTATGGCGAGAGGTTGTAGTAGTATGGTGGCTGGTTGTAGTAGTAGCTGGTTGAGGGAATGTTTTTATTTTGTCTATGTAAAGCACTTTGAGTTACATGTTATGTATGAAAAACGCTTTATAAATAAAGTTTGATTGATAGTATGGCGACTGGTTGTAGTAGTATGGTGGCTGGTTTTATTAGTATGGTGGCTGGTTGTAGTAGTATGGCAACTGGTTGTCGTAGTTGTAACATTTTGAATATGTTAACTTAGATTAGAGAAAATTATATTAATTGGAAAGAATTGAAATAATAAATAGTGGAAAATTAGGTAATTCAGAAAACTTAGGTTCGTCTCAAAGGAAGCCCTGGGTGTGTGAATAATACAACAAAGACAGAAGTTAAGTTTAAGTAAGTGTATTGATAAATAATATTTTTTCCAAATAATTAACACAAACAACTTCAAACAATCAATCAATAATAATGAAGGGAGGCCTTTTAAAAAAAAATACAAAAAATTTGAAAGTTCTGCTCTTTCTTTAAATCCACTTTAAATCGGTTCAGTTCATTATGTTCCAGAGTCCTTGTTCCTACCCTAACCGTGGTAGTCTTCTTTGGGAAAGGGGGGGAGGTGTGGGGGGCTCAGAGTTCCTTTGGTAGCTCGCCAGTCTTTCGACGGATCCAATCCAGGGAAAGGAAGGGGTAACAAAAAAAACCTGACCTAAAAAGGGGTCAGTAAAATACAAACAATTACTATTCTTTATCAAACATTTGTTGTACAACTCGACATTAATTAAAACTCTTTCATCAAAAAATCCGCGCTTCACATCCAATTCTCATTACGAGAGAACACAATTTATCTAATATAAAAATTAATTAATCTCATTGAGCATTTCACCTAAAAAAATAAAGTTCTTATTTTCAATGGAATGTACCTAACATTTTGGCAAAGCCGATTTACTTTAACATATCAAATCATTTTAACAAATATACATACAAATAAGTCAAAGACAAAACGGCGTGCAGCCGCACGCAGCTTAAATTAGCTGTTTTCTTAATGAGGTTTGGCATATAAATCACCGCAAGTCCCGCGGAGGAACAAAGGCACTAGTGGGAGTTTTAAATCAACTTAGGACATATTATGAAAATAACAAAAGAAACAACACTCACTGCTGAGTCTCTATAATGTTAGAATCGACCGTTTAGTGAAGGTAGTGCGTAATTTCTGCTGCCAACCAGCCGTGCTGCCTGCGTGACCGCCAGGTGAGGAGATTGCCAAAGAGGAAGTGACCTTGTGCACCGGATATTTATGTGTTATGGGACAAGCTCGAATTGGATAATGAGTTACGGATTTGGGGTGTGGTATGAACGGTTTGTAAACAAAATAAACAGTTTAAGGAAATTAGTAAATCAATTTGGTGAAAAAATAAAATAACCAGTTTGTTATGGCGGGCACAAGGTCACTCCTGCAGGCAGGCAGGATGGCACAATCTGTATACATTTAAATTCATTCACTGGGTTACATAGTGTTCAGGTCGTTGCGGTAGTAAATCAACGGTTCAGGGTGTATCAGGACTGACAGTCAGAGTCGGTCTGCTAGTTTTCTTATTTGAATACCTATTTGAAATAGAACTAGATTATTTTTAATAGTTAAAGACAAGTCCTAGTCCCAGACCATCTGGATTGTTATCAGGTCTAATTTAACTTGTAGACGACAGGTCATGGTGTTTCTAGGACATCTTGTTGTCACATTAGGACTTGTTATGGAGGTCTCTGATAGTTGGCAGTGGTATGACCAGTTGTACCATTATCAGGACTGGTCTCTATTGTAAAAATATTTGGGGTATCAGGACTAGTTGTTGCTGTGCTGTTTTTTTCTGATTTTTCTGTAGGTTTCCTGTAGTTTTCATTGATTTTCTCTAGTTTTTCTGTGATTTTCTGTACATTTTTGTATGTTTCCTGTAATTTTCTGTTGTTTTTCTGTGATATTTCTGTAGTTTCTAGTTTTTCTGTGATATTTCTGTAGTTTCTAGTTTTTGTGTGATATTTCTGTACATTTTTGGAGGTTTCTGTGATTTTCTGTAGTTTTTCTGTGATTTCCTCATTGATCTGCATTATAATAGCAGCGTTTTAAACCGCAGCAGAGTTGTTGGAGTCGTTGGTGTGTTAGAGAGCGTCCTGCTGTTTGTCTCTGCTGATAAACTGTGAGCCTCCATACATCATCAGGATGAGGCGGGACGCCTGCAGAGACTCAGAGGAGGGGGGATCAGCAGGTGGGGGGTAGAAGGATTTTGGCTTTTATTTCAGTGGTTTTTGGGGGAAACAAAAACTCACATCTCTTGATGTTTGTCTCTAACTCTCAGACAGATTTGGTTCACTACGGCCAGTTTAGGGTCGGAACAGTATCAGAATGTAAACCTTTGACATGAGGGAAGTAAAATGATGGTTTATCAGGGATTCAGGTTCTCTGGCACTCAGTGTGGCTGACTTTATGTTGGTTTCATCCTGTTTTAGCCTTCATTCTTCTAATTCTTTAAGCCTACATGGGAACTCCAACATTCTGTTTAAGAGAGCTATATATAATAAATACAATAATATAAGCTTATATATATATAATAAATATATATATATATATATATATATATATATATATAATTGGCACAGATACTGGGGTCATGGACTTCCCCTCATTTTGCACTCCTTTTAATGGAATGGATGTTTTTTATATGAACAGCTGAAATATTTCAGATGTATTTCCTCTCCATCCTTTCAAAATAAGACAGCTGATGTTACTGAGCATGAGGCCTGAGGTCGCTTCTTTTATTCAGCATCAATATAAACTTTATTGAAATAAACGCTGCTGTCCTGCTTTATATAGAAATGACCATCAGTCTAAATGCTTTTGTTGCCCCGCCCTCGCGGCGTCCTCTCTGCTCCTGAGCGGCGTGGTCGTGGTCGTTTTCGTTCTCCATGGTAAACAGCTGTGGGTCAGATGTTTTTTCTTCTGTTTAAATAAAACTTTATTTGATGCGGATCAGGAACAAGACTGACCTCCCCTGACCCCTGACCTTTGACCCCGACCTCTGACCTTCTGCTTGTTGGTTCAAGGGCTCAGAGCGACAGTGGTGACTCAGACAGCAGCAGGTTGATGTGTTCATCAGATCTGCCTCCTCTGACATCTAATTCAATAAAACCCAAACCAGGAACTGTCTGACATAAAACCAGGAACTTTCCTAGAACCAGGAACCATCTAACATAGAGCCAGGAGCTCTCCTAGTACCAGGAACCGTCTGACATAGAACCAGGAACTCTCCTAGAACCAGGAACTGTCCGACATAGAACCAGGAACTCAGGAACCATCTGACATAGAACCAGGAACTCAGGAACCATCTGACATAGGACCAGGAACTCTCCTAGAACCAAGATTCATCTGACATAGAATCAGGAACTCAGGAACTGTCTGACATAGGACCAGGAATCATGCTAGAACCAGGAACTTTCTAACATAGAAACAGGAACTCTCCTAGTACCAGGAACCATCTGACATAGAACCATGAACTCTCCTAGAACCAGGAACCATCTCACATAAAACCAGGAACTCAGGAACCGTCTTGCATAGAACCAGGAACTCTCCTAGAACCAGGAACCGTCTGACATAGGACCAGGAACTCTCCTAGAACCAGGAGCCGTCTGACATAGAACCAAGAACTGTCCTAGAACCAGGAACTCAGGAACCGACATAGAACCAGGAACTCTTCTAGAATCAGGAACCGTCTGACATAGGACCAGGAACTCTCCTAGAACCAGGAACTGTCCGACATAGAACCAGGAACTCTCCTAGAACCAGGAACCGTCTGACATAGGTACAGAAACTCTCCTAGAACCAGGAACTCTCCTAGAACCAGGAACTGTCTGATATAGGACCAGGAACTTTCCTAGAACCAGGAACTCTCCTAGAACCAGGATCCATCCAACATAGAACCAGGAACTCAGGAACCATCTGACATAAGACCAGGAACTCTCCTAGAACCAGGACCCGTCTGACATAGAACCAGGATCTCCCATAGAACCAGGAACCGTCTGACATAGGACCAGGAACTCTCCTAGAAACAGAAACGGTCTGACATAGGACCAGGAACTCTCCTTGAACCAGGAACTGACTGACATAGAACCAGGAACTCTCCTAGAACCAGGAACCATCTGACATAGAACCAGGAACCCTGCTAGAACCAGGAACCATCTGACATAGGACCAGGAACTCTCCTAGAACCAGGAACCCTCTTAAGTAGAATCAGTAACCCTCCTAGAACCAAGAACCCTGCTAGATTCAGGAACCTTCTGACATAGGACCAGGAACCCTCCAAGAACCAGGAACCCTGCTAGATCCAAGAACCCTTTTAGAACCAGGAATCATGCTAGAACTAGGAACCATCAGACATAGGACCAGGAACCCTCCTAGAACCAGGAACCCTATTAGAACCAGGAACCCTGTTAGAACCAGGAGCCCTGTTAGATCCAGGAACCATCCAACCTAGAACCAGGAACCCTGCTACATAGATTCAGGAACTCTCTGACATAGATCCAGGAACCCTCCTAGAACCAGGAACCATGCGAGAACCAGGAACCCTCCTAGAACCAGGAACCATACTAGAACCAGGAACTCTCCTAGAACCAGAAACCATCTGACATAGAACCAGAACCTCTCCTAGAACCAGGAACCGTCTGACATAGAACCAGGAACTCTCCTAGAACCAGGAGCTGTCTGACATAGAACCAGGAACTCTCCTAGAACCAGGAACCCTGCTAGATTCAGGAACCTTCTGATATACGACCAGGAAGTCTCCTAGAACCAGGAACTCTCCTAGAACCAGAAACCCTCTTATGTAGAATCAGGAACCCTCCTAGAACCAGGAACCCTGCTAGATTCAGGAACCTTCTGACATAGGACCAGGAACCGTCCAAGAACCAGGAACCCTGCTAGATCCAAGAACTCTTTTAGAACCAGGAATCATGCTAGAACTAGGGACTATCAGACATAGGACCAGGCACTCTCCTAGAACCAGGAACCCTATTAGAACACAGGAACCCTGTTAGAACCAGGAGCCCTGTTAGATCCAGGAACCATCCAACATAGAACCAGGAACCCTGCTACATAGATTCAGGAACTCGCTGACATAGTTCCAGGAACCCTCCTAGAACCAGGAACCATGCTAGAACACGGAACCCTCATAGAACCAGAAACTCTCTCAGAACCAGGATCCATGCTAGAACACAGAACCCTCCTAGAACCAGGAACCATGCTAGAACCAGGAACCATGCTAGAACTAGGAACCTTCCTAGAACCAGGAACCATGCTAGAAACAGGAACTCTCCTAGAACCAGGAACCCTCCTAGAACCAGGAAACTCTTTTAGAACCAGGAACCATGCTAGAACCAGGAACCCGCTTAGAACCAAGAACGATGCTAGAACCAGGAACTCTCCTAGAACCAGGAACCATGCTAGAACCAGGAACCCTCCTAGTACCAGAAACTCTTTTAGAACCAGGAACCATGCTAGAACACTGAACCCTCCTAGAACCAGGAACCATGCTAGAACCAGGAACCATGCTAGAACCAGGAACCCTTCTATGTGAGGAGGCAGAGTGACCCACTGCTCCACCGTGCAGCTCTGAAATAAATCATGTGCTGTCAGACATAGAGCGTTCTTAGGCTGATGGGAAAATAATGCATCTATGATTTTTTTATTTTGATCTTCAGTCTCCTTAAATTTCCCTTTTTTCCTCTTTTTCCACAAACAGGAAGTAAATGATTGTATTTTATAACCATCCCAGTATCAGACAGCTCCATCCTGGGCTGAACCAATCAGACAGTCGACCTCATCCTCAGAGTCAGAGTAAAGATGGCCGTGACCAAAAACGACCACAGTAGGATGTCTTAATCAATACCAGAGCTGATCATCAATATCAACTATTGATTACTGTTTCAAATTTAACCCTTTAAATGCCAGTTTATGTATAAAAACCTCGACGTTTGTAAAAAGAAATCAAACAA
>NC_054882.1:267500-277500 GCF_018320785.1 Cheilinus undulatus
ACCTGAGTTTAGACTGGTGGACTAAAGATTATCATGTTATCGGAGGGGACATTAGTGACCCAGACCAGTGCTGGGTTAGCTTAGCTTTAGCAGAGATACCTGTGAGTGTAGGCAGCTGCTGTGTTTCTGGGTCTTTACGTAGCCGCTGCAGCGCTGGGCTAAAAGTGAATGGAGCTGACAGCGTGCTACAGCCCTGGCAGGCCGACAGAGAAGCTCTGCAGAGTGAGCACACTTGCTGCATGTTACTGTTATTACAGACATCAACCTCAGAGAGGAGAGCATCTCTGAGCTCACAGGTTAGCAGTTAGCATCTACCGCTAGTTTGACCCTTCTGCACACCTGTAGAGGTGAACAATAGCTGATTAGTTTCAGCAGCTCAAACCTGGTCGGTGCCCCCTCCCCCGCCCTGCTACATTAGATCAGTTCATTAAAGGGTTAAAGTTTAATTGGCTAGTTTTCCTACAGCTGGATTGGTGTAAAGGAATGAAACCGTCTCCATGGCGGCGCCTGGAGTTTCCCGCCGTCAGAAACATGTTTCTGTTCCTAACAGCAGTCAGCAGAGGCTCTGAGATGTGTTCAAAGACTGGTTAAGCGTGTGGGACTAAAGAGATTTGGTTGGATGATTCATATTCAGCGGACATCGGTGTGAGTGTCTCTGCCGGCGAGCCGATCAGGAAGAATTAATCCGTCAGATTTCTCCCGGTACGGGCTGACGCTCGGATGCTGAATAACGTGACTTCTTCTTCTGCTGCTTCTCATCTCATCAGCCTGAAGATGAAGGGATGAGATTCATGATGAAAACAGCTTAAGTCGTCCGTCTGCGTCCCACACCGTCCTCCTGGGCTCAAACCCGCGGCTTTCTGCTCTAATTTGGCAGCCAGCGGGGGGGCGGCCCGCTCTGAAGGGCCTCCGGAGTTTGTGAATGTGAAGAATGGAATATTTGCTCTCAGGAGGGGAGGGGAAGAGGCAGAAATCTGCTGGTTATTAGAGACGGGAACAAGTTTAATTTGGTTTGAAGGGAGAGAGAGAGAGGGGCGAGCGAGCCTGGCTGATGTTAGAAAGTCATCAGGGTCATTTTTCCATCTTCATTTAAAGCTCCTTTCTCTCCTCTCTTCATTTATTCAGAGTCAGGCCCACAAACTTTCAGCACCCTCTCAGCAACTTTTACTCTGCTGTTTGTGGCGCCCCCTGTGGACAGAGACACTTGCCCTGTTCTTGGCTGCAGAGAATCAGGATTGGTCGTTCTTCCACTTGTTTAACTTCCTGTGAAACTGAACAGGATAGGGTAAGCCACGGCCTTACCTATGTTCAGCATGAACGCTCTGTTTTATAGATAGTAAATGTAGATCATGGCTTTGTTTAAGTCTGTCCAGACTCACTCAGAGTGATCTGTCTCTGCTCAGTAGAGAGCGGTTCTGTCTCTTCATCGTCAACAGTTTGAGCTCTGAAATGGGAGCCAGCACCAACGTTACTGAGAACAACACCACGCCCTCATGGTGACGTTCCTTTGTTGGCAACTTTTGGAAAAGTTGGTGGAACTGGTGAGGAGCAAGGGTTTGCTAACTATGGTCTGCTAGCCCCCAACATCCCCAGCTTCAGCAACATTCCATGCTTTTCTTTGAAGATGATGTCATCTTTGAACTTTCTAAAACATTCCACACTTTTATTTGAAGATGATGTCATCTTTTGGACTTGATAATATATCTAATACTTGTCTTTGAAGATGATGTCATCCTTTAAAGCTTAAAAAAAACATTCCATCCTGTTCTTTGAAGATGATGTCATCCTTTGAACTTTCTAAAGCATTCCATCCTGTTCTTTGAAGATGATGTCATCCTTTATACTTTCTAAAACATTCCATCCTTTTCTTTGAGGATGATGTAATCCTTTGAACTTCTTAAAACATTCCATCCTGTTCTTTGAAGATGATGTCATCCTTTGAATTTTCTAAAACATTCCATCCTGTTCTTTGAAGATGATGTCATCCTTTATACTTTCTAAAGCATTCCATCCTGTTCTTTGAAGATGATGTAATCCTTTGAACTTCTTAAAACATTCCATCCTGTTCTTTGAAGATGATGTCATCCTTTGAATTTTCTAAAACATTCCATCCTGTTCTTTGAAGATGATGTCATCCTTTGAATTTTCTAAAATATTCCATCCCGTCCTTTGAAGATGATGTCATCCTTTATACTTTCTAAAACATTCCATCCTGTTCTTTGAAGATGATGTCATCCTTTATACTTTCTAAAACATTCCATCCTGTTCTTTGAAGATGATGTCATCCTTGGAATTTTCTAAAACATTCCATCCTGTTCTTTGAAGATGATGTCATCCTTGGAATTTTCTAAAACATTCCATCCTGTTCTTTGAAGATGATGTCATCCTTTATACTTTCTAAAATATTCCATCCTTGCTTGTTACAGACTAGCTAGCTTGTGGTAATATTAGCCTTGGCCCTTATCATGGAAAAGGAAACCATCTCTCAAATGAGAGCAGGCTCCTGTTTACAAAAGGAGCTGGTTCTTAGATCTGGCTCGCACCTGATAGATAGATGAATAAATAAATACATCACAATTCCCCCATAACGTGTCTTCTTGACCTGAGTTGTCATTCCAGTCTAACCAGTTCTTCATCTCTCTGTCATTAATAGATCATTATTGGTGAACCTTTCCAAAAGTTGCTGACTACTGAGAATGGAGGTACCAGCCTCTGTCATGAACATTCCGTCCTTTGCCTTTGATGATGTCATCCTCTGAAGTCTTTCAACGGCTCTGGAAAGATGATGTCATCAAAGTTCATAAAACCTTCTGTCAGGCCAGTCTGGGCCCCAGTTGTCATTCCAGTCTAACCAGTCAATGGTCTGAAGAGTAGATCAGGGTGTCCTTTAAAAGCATGTTAATGGCTGTGAGGGAGAAAAGCTGCTAAAGAGGCTTTCACTTTTCCAGGACTCCTCTAAATAAACCTTCAGTCTAAGTAAAGTGGTGTTCTCGTCCTCAGGTTGGAGCGGCTCGTGGAGGTTTTGAGGAAGAAGGTCGGGACGGGGAGCCTGCGAGCCGTTATCTGATTCCTTCTTCTACCACTAAACTCTTAAATTTTCTGTTTTATTTTGTTTTCTCTCAGTTTCATTTATGGGGAAAAGAATCCCATGGTGCCTAACCTGCAGTATTCTCACCTTCTATCTGTCTAAAGAGTTTTAAACACCAAAAAAGTTTGACTTTAAAGATTTTTGCTCTAATTTAAAGATGATGCTGTGATCAGCTGATTTGATCTCTTTTATTTTGGTATTTCCTGTGTATGGAGCTGATTTGATCTCTTTTATTTTGGTATTTCCTCCTGATATGATGGGTACTGACATGTTTTTACTAAATATAATTCTCTGTGTGGTTTTAACGTGAAATAAAAAGTTTGTGATAATATTTCTCTGCCTTAAGTTATTCAGCATCAACAGAAATATCGTCAGCTCTTCGTTCTGATTGGTCCATCTGTGGGTGAGTATTTCTGTTTGTTTTCTCCATTCAAACAGGAAAACTGGGTTTGGGCCTTGAACGTCACACTGTGAGTCGTTTCTTCCTGTTTGATATCACTGATGTTCAACTGAACCCTCGCTCCTCAACAGCTCCACCCACTTTCACAAAAGTCGCCAACTATGGCCGACTGGTGGAAACCGAGGGTAAAAGGTCCCAACATTCCAACATCTGCCTTTGAAGATGTCATCCTTTAAAATCCATCAAACATTCCATATTTGCTTTAGGGATAATGTCATCTTTTGAACTCTATAAAACATTCCACTACTATGTTTAAAAAACATTCCATCCTTACATTTAGCGATTATGTCATCCTTTGACATTTATAAACCATTCCAACCTTGCCTTTAAATATGATGTCATCCTTTAAATCTGGTAAAACATTCCATCTTCACTCTTTGAAGATAATGGCTTTCTTTAAAGCTAATATAACATTCCATCCTTGTCTTAAAGATTATGTCACGCTTTCGTCAAAGCTAAAATAACATTCCATCCTTCCCTTTTAAGATGATGTCTTTCTTCAAAGCTAACATGACATTCCATCCTTGCCTTTAAAGATGATGTCTTTCTTCAGAGCTACTGTAACATTCCATCCTTGCCTTTTAAGGTGATGTTTTTTCTTCAAAGGTAATGCAACATTCCATCCTTGCCTTTTAAGGTGATGTTTTTTCTTCAAAGGTAATGCAACATTCCATCCTTGCCTTTACGATGATGTCTTTCTTCAGAACTAACATAACATTCCCGCCTTGCCTTTGAAGATGATGTCATTCTTCAAAGCTATTTTGACATTCCATCCTTGCCTTTGAAGCTGCTGTCAGAGCTGCTTGGTCCAGCCGTCCACATTAAAGAACAGGACTGTGGTTGTACTGAGTTTCAGTGCCGGGTTTGATTCTGGTGTTCCTCTTGGTTCGGTCGTGTTTCTAGGTCTTTTTTTACTCGGCCGCCCTCTTCAGTCTTTTGAAAGCATCGTCGCTCTGGTTTCAGCTCCTCCGTCTCTCCCGGTGACTCTCCTTAAAGCATCTTTCTGACTGTGGTGTAGAAAAGTTGTCAAAGTTAAATTTTAATTTGAAGTTTTTGGGGAACATAAAGTCAGAGCGGCTTCCTTCATTTGTCACAGCGATCCTCTGAAATTAAAGAGAGCAGAGTTTCATCCTAAAACAGCAGAAGTTTAAGAGAAGAACCTTAAATCAACACAAGAACTAAAAGGCAGACTGATCTTCAATTAGGGGGGGTTCAGACCCTGCAGAGACTCAGGAAAAAGAAGAACCTGGACCACAGAGGGAGGAAAGTCGATACCACGTTTTAACACAACTCTGCTTTATCTAAATGATCGATAAAAATTCTGAAGACTAAATAACCATCATCAGTCAGAGTTAACCTGAGAGAGAGCAGCGGCCTGATTGCACAACTATGTTGGCAACATTTAAATGAAGCTGGAGAGGAGCGAGGGCTCAGACAGCGCTAAATTTATGATTCAAACTCTGCTGATCAGGCTGTAAATATTAGACTATCTATGTTTAATCCTGTGGTATGGATGGTATCAAATGTTTGTTTCTGTCCACGTTTCCATGGTTACTGAGGCTCCACGCTCCAGGATCCTTCCTCACTGAGAAGGGTTAATGTCGGCTCAGAGAGCGTGGAGTCCAGATTGCTCAAAAACATGGTCAACATTTAAAGGAGCGTGTGGCGAGGGTTTGGCGTGGCTTTCTTGGGATATGCAGACATTTGTTCAGCTGTTATACTCACTAAATTGCCCGTTGTTTGGAGTCTAGGATTCTGTTGTCAGGTCTGAGGGTTTGACCCGATAACTGCTGTAACGTTTGAGTCGTTGCTCCAGAGCGAAGCGCCGTACTCAAGTAAACGCAGAGCCGACCGTGAGAGTGTTTGGACAAACTGCTGAGGCGGCTGTTTCCAGAAGGTTCCAGGAGAAGTGTCTTTATATGCAAACAGACGCTGCTCTGCATACTAACGCTGTCCAAACACAGGGAGGAGCAATCTGATTGGTCGACCTCCGTCCACACAGACGCTCACTCTGTGTTTGGGATGTTTGTCTGACAGAGTACCAGGAGAGCTCAGAGAGGGGATATATAAAAATATATACTGGTTGAGCTGGTTTCAGTCTAATATATACTGGTTTAGCTGGTTTCAGTCTAATATATACTGGTTTAGCTGGTTTCAGTCTAATATATACTGGTTTAGCTGGTTTCAGTCTAATATATACTGGTTTAGTTGGTTTCAGTCAAATATATACTGGTTTAGCTGGTTTCAGTCTAATATATACTGGTTTAGTTGGTTTCAGTCAAATATATACTGGTTTAGCTGGTTTCAGTCTAATATATACTGGTTTAGTTGGTTTCAGTCAAATATATACTGGTTTAGTTGGTTTCAGTCTAATATATACTGGTTTAGCTGGTTTCAGTCAAATATATACTGGTTTAGTTGGTTTCAGTCTAATATATACTGGTTTAGCTGGTTTCAGTCTAATATATACTGGTTTAGTTGGTTTCAGTCTAATATATACTGGTTTAGCTGGTTTCAGTCTAATATATACTGGTTTAGTTGGTTTCAGTCTAATATATACTGGTTTAGTTGGTTTCAGTCTAATATATACTGGTTTAGTTGGTTTCAGTCTAATATATACTGGTTTAGTTGGTTTCAGTCTAATATATACTGGTTTAGTTGGTTTCAGTCTAATATATACTGGTTTAGTTGGTTTCAGTCTAATATATACTGGTTTAGTTGGTTTCAGTCTAATATATACTGGTTTAGTTGGTTTCAGTCTAATATATACTGGTTTAGTTGGTTTCAGTCTAATATATACTGGTTTAGTATTTATGTTTGTGGTTGTAACATGAAGAAATTTGGTTTAAGTATAAACTGTATAAACCAGTCTAGAGTCCCTGTATAAACCAGTTTAGAGTCCCTGTATAAACCAGTCTAGAGTCTAGAGTCCCTGTATAAACCAGTCTAGAGTCCCTGTATAAACCAGTCTAGGGTCCCTGTATAAACCAGTTTAGAGTCCCTGTATAAACCAGTTTAGAGTCCCTGTATAAACCAGTTTAGAGTCCCTGTATAAACCAGTTTAGAGTCCCTGTATAAACCAGTCTAGAGTCCCTGTATAAACCAGTTTAGAGTCCCTGTATAAACCAGTTTAGAGTCCCTGTATAAACCAGTTTAGAGTCCCTGTATAAACCAGTCTAGAGTCCCTGTATTAACCAGTCTAGAGTCCCTGTATAAACCAGTCTAGAGGCCCTGTATAAACCAGTCTAGAGGCCCTGTATAAACCAGTCTAGAGTCTAGAGGCCCTATATAAACCAGTCTAGAGTCTAGATTCCCTGTATAAACCAGTCCAGAGTCTATAGGCCCTATATAAAATAGTCCAGAGTCTAAAGCTCCTGTGTAAACCAGTCTAGACTCCCTGTATAAACCAGTCTGGGGCCTAGAGTCGTCCAGTTTCAGTTCTCCGCTCAGAGATGAAGGCAGTCCAGCTGATTTCCCATCAGACATCAGCAGTAGTGGTGTTATAGGCCTTATATTGGGGTATATTTGTGTTTGTGTGTGTTCTGCCCCCCCCCTTCGTTGCCATGGTGATGGCGGACCACTCGTGGTCGTCTTGGGTGTCCTGGATTTAATCCCGCGGCCGTTAATCTGCTTGTTCTGAAGAAAGACTCGGTTTGTTGGAGCTCCAACTTCTGACGCCACCTGGGAGAGAGAGAGGGTGTTTATGTAACAGACATCCTCCGCTGTGATTGGCTGAGAACTCTGATTGTTGATGTCAGTGTTAGAGCTGTTAACTGGGCCTGTTTGAGCGTGAGTTTGAACCATGTTATCAGTGATGGTCAGAGTAATGACCTTTAAAGATTCCCGTGTTCCTGCAGGCCACAGGACCACCCTGGAGGGTCTGACTACTTTTATTTTGGGACGTTTCACATCAGACTGCTTCAGCCTGAAGATGACTGAAGAGCAAAATAAAGCCCTGCTCCATTTATCTGAAATCAATAAGAGCAAGAGAACTAAATGATATTCAGCATCTCTTTACAGGAACCAGAACCAGGAAACTTAAGAGAACACGGAACATGAGCTGTCAGTATTTACAGACAATATAGTCCCTGTTAAAGTACTGACCTTCCATGTTTTCTCTGTTTGCTTCTGCTGCTGAGAAGCATCCCCACAGCATGATGCTGCCACCAGCGTGCTCCACAGTGGGGATGGTGTGTTTGTGGTGATGTCAGTGTTTGGCGTCTTGTCTGATGGTCTCAAAGCTCCATTCTGGTCTCATCAGACCAAAGACCTTTCTTCCTCTTGACCATGGAGTCTCCCACAGTCCTTCTGGTGAGCTGAAGTTACCAGCTATGGCCTAATATTTGGCAAAAATGGAGGGAAAAGCCCCCAAAATTACCAGCCTCACCAACATTCCATCCTTTGAATTCATGATGTCATCGTAAAAGTCTTAAATAAGCTGAAAAAAGATAACATCCTGAACTGGCCATTAAACATTCCATCCTTGTGTTTAAAGATGTGATCAAAGCTACTAAAACATTCTGTTCCTGCCTTTGAAGATGATGTCATCCTTTAAAGCTACTAAAACATTTTATTCCTGCCTTTGAAGATGATGTCATCCTTTAAAGCTACTGAAACATTCTGTTCCTGCCTTTGAAGATGATGTCATCCTTTAAAGCTACTAAAACATTCTGTTCCTGCCTTTGAAGATGATGTCATCCTTTAAAGCTACTAAAACATTCTGTTCCTGCCTTTGAAGATGATGTCATCCTTTAAAGCTACTAAAACATTCTGTTCCTGCCTTTGAAGATGATGTCATCCTTTAAAGCTACTAAAACATTTTATCCCTGCCTTTGAAGATGATGTCATCCTTTAAAGCTACTGAAACATTCTGTTCCTGCCTTTGAAGATGATGTCATCCTTTAAAGCTACTAAAACATTCTGTTCCTGCCTTTGAAGATGATGTCATCCTTTAAAGCTACTAAAACATTCTGTTCCTGCCTTTGAAGATGATGTCATCCTTTAAAGCTACTAAAACATTCTGTTCCTGCCTTTGAAGATGATGTCATCCTTTAAAGCTACTAAAACATTCTGTTCCTGCCTTTGAAGATGATGTCATCCTTTAAAGCTACTAAAACATTTTATTCCTGCCTTTGAAGATGATGTCATCCTTTAAAGCTACTGAAACATTCTGTTCCTGCCTTTGAAGATGATGTCATCCTTTAAAGCTACTAAAACATTCTGTTCCTGCCTTTGAAGATGATGTCATCCTTTAAAGCTACTAAAACATTCTGTTCCTGCCTTTGAAGATGATGTCATCCTTTAAAGCTACTAAAACATTCTGTTCCTGCCTTTGAAGATGATGTCATCCTTTAAAGCTACTAAAACATTCTGTTCCTGCCTTTGAAGATGATGTCATCCTTTAAAGCTACTAAAACATTCTGTTCCTGCCTTTGAAGATGATGTCATCCTTTAAAGCTACTAAAACATTTTATCCCTGCCTTTGAAGATGATGTCATCCTTTAAAGCTACTAAAACATTCTGTTCCTGCCTTTGAAGATGATGTCATCCTTTAAAGCTACTAAAACATTTTATCCCTGCCTTTGAAGATGATGTCATCCTTTAAAGCTACTAAAACATTCTGTTCCTGCCTTTGAAGATGATGTCATCCTTTAAAGCTACTAAAACATTCTGTTCCTGCCTTTGAAGATGATGTCATCCTTTAAAGCTACTACTATTCTCACTAACTGTGAGACTACTAGCACTAACTGTCTGGCCCTCTGCTGGATTAGCTCAGTCACTTTAAAGGGTTAATATTTATGCAGTCACTGATTTTTATTTAATGACATTACTCCGTAGAAATCTGTTCTCACTCTGACATGAGCGCAAGTTTTTTGTAGAATTTTGTTCTGTGAAAATCCAAATTAGTTGGACCATGATTGATTAATCACATCAATAAAAGGGTCAAACTTCTGAGGAGATCAATACTTTGATAGGCACTGTATCTACAGCTGAATCATATGTCATTAACTTCTAAGCTTGTATTTCTGTTTTTATAACTCTGTTAATACCTGGTAACTGTGTTTTTGATACTAGATGCTGTGTAACGACCCTGAACAGCTTTATTAATTGATTCATTGATTAATTGGCTGATAATTTGTCAGCGTCTGAAGGTTATAAACCAGTGTCTTCTCATTCAAACGTCGTCACACGGTTTAAACTTTTCTGTTGGAGGATCTGAACCAAAACAACCGTGACATCGCTGCCAATTACCCCCCACCCCCCCATGGTCTGTAATGAATGACCCCCCCCTCTCTGAGCCATATTAGGAGCTCACAAAGCTCTAATAAACTTCCTCCCATCATTTAAAGGAGAGGCAGCTGCTCTCTCTCTCTCTCCCCCCCCCTTTGATCGTCCTCTTTTCTTCTTCTTCTCTCTCTGATTCTGGAGGGGATTTCTTTGCTCTTTTCGTG
>NC_054882.1:285000-302500 GCF_018320785.1 Cheilinus undulatus
TATTGTGATGCTAATTTTTAAACTTTGCTTCTTTATATCCCAGATGAACAACCCCATCAGTGCAGACGCAAGTGGATCTGATCCACCTCTGTGATGACTAGTCTTCAGGCCCTCGGAGCCTTGGGCCTTGGAACCTGGGGCCTTGGGAGCCTGGGGCCCTCGGCTCTGAGGGCCCTGGAGCCTGGTTTCCTGGGTTAGGGTTAGGGCTAGGTTACCCTACCCTGACATCAGCGTTTACTACAAACTAATAGAAACAAGAACAGAACCAGTGTTTCCTGTTTTTATTTGAAAATGACAGAATAAGTTAAGAAGAAGAAGAACATGCAGCAGAACCGACAGAAACAAACACAGGAGGGGAGGGCAGATTTCTTTAGCACATTTAACCCTCATCCCTTCATTCCTCTCTCTCCCTCCTTCCCCACTTCCTTCATTCCTTACTTCCCTTTTCCCTCCCTCCTTCCTTCCTTCTTTCCTTCCTTCCCTCCTTCCTTTCTTCCCTCCCTCCCTCCTTCCTTCCTTCCTTCCTGCAGACCTGTTGGAGGGTGATGAAGAGGAGGAGGAAGAGAGAAGAGAAGAAGATGCTGACCTCTGTTTCATTCATGCACATGGTAATAATAATCAATAATCAATAATCAGTGATGGACGTTTTAAATACACGGAGGATTCATCAGCAGACGCATCAACAGTCAGGAAACAGACAGGAGGCCGTTTCTCCTTTTACACACAGAGTGAGAGTCCCCAAACAAAGATCCTCTATGAACCTCAGCTGTTAACGATATTCATGATCGGTGTTATTGATTAGTGTATTAATAGTACCCAGAATAGTGTCTTTAAATGATGAAGTAATAAAATGCTGTTGTGGTCTTTTTTAGCCCTGAGTTTGGTCTGACAGGTCAGAGCGTTTCTCTTCAAACATGAGATCATGGAGATGCAGCAGTGACGCTGTAGTCGGCTCATTAGACCCTCGCAGAGTTTGAGGTTAAAAACTACAGAAATCCTCACATCCCCCGTCTCACCCACTCCACTAAATGTTGCCAACGTTTTTGGACAATAGAGACCACGCGCAGGAGCTTCTCAGATGTTTTTGATCGTTAAAACAAACAAACAAAAAAACCCATTTCCCCTCACCTCATTAGTTTTTCTTATGTTCTCACGGTTTTGTGCTACTAAGAGTTTGGCTGCAATTTGAATGATTAAAACCAACAGGAATGCACGCCCCTAACGCAACACCAGTTATAACAAATGTTGACAACATTTTATGGCAATTAAGACCACGTGTAGGGATTTGTCTGCAATTGTTAATGAAAAATAAAAACATCTGTCCAGACCAGTTCCCACCCACTTTTCTAAATGTTGACAACAATTTTGGGCAATAAAAACCCTCACTCTTTTCCACATTTCCAACATTTTTGGTAATTTGGACCGAGTGTGGGAGATTTCTGTAGTTTTAGATAAAAAAAAGCAACAACATTTTTCTCCCCAGGTTCACCAACTTTTCTTAACGTTGCCGACACTCAGGAGGCAATTTGGACTCTGTGCCGAGTTTTTCTGATGATCAATCAAAACTCTTGCTTTTAGCCAGTCCCCGCCCACTTTTCCATATGTTGACAATTTTTGACAATTAAATCCCTCTTTCTTTTCCGGTTCAGATTTTCCAATGTTGCCAACATTTTTGTGCAATCCAGACCACGTCCATGTCCGTCTGCAGTTTTTGAGAACTAAAACCAGTGAATTAGAAGAGTAGACTCCTGATCTTTGTGGTAAAATCATCAATATTGTATTTAATTGCTAATCTGATTGTAAATCTCTGATAATCAATATTCATCTTTATTGGTGATTGATCAAAAATAGAAGTAAATAAATATTCAGGTAGTGCTTTAACTCTAAAACTTGGACTGTTTTTATTTGAACCCTTTAAACCCTGTTGAGGGTCAGGCTGTTTAATCTAACATTATTTTCTAGCTCTTGGATCAATCAGAAATGTTGTGATAATTACTGCAGATCAATAATCAGACCTGAACAACAGACTGCCGAGAGGCGAGAATGTTCTGTGTTTGATTTGTGTGAACTGACCCTTTAAATGGAGAGCTCTCTGATCCGTGTCTGTGCGTGGCTAAGGGGGCGGGGGCTCTATCTGTGGGTCGTGACCCCTCAGCAGGTCAGCCGGGGGGCAGACAAGGTCGTGGGAGAAATAAACGTTTGTCATATTTCTGATCAAACGAACAGAAATTATAATAATTCAGCCATCGCCATGGAAACACATCAACAGCAGCAGATGACCTCTGACCTTTAACTCATCAGGAGACAAAACCTCAAACAGAAAGTCCTGAAATATTAAAGTCTGCCTCCTTTTAACTGAAGATGAGGTTCTGGGCCCTCTGAGGGGACGTGAAGGTTAAACTCCCTCGTCTTTTATCAGAGCGACGGTGGACGCACGCCATCAGAGTCTGATTCTACGGCTAGAGAGGGATGTAACCGCCGTCTGTGGTTATAGATCATCATTTTTCTGTTAAAGAAAGCTCCGCCTCTCGTGGATCCTTGGCGCACCTAAATAATACAAATCATTATATCATAACTGTAGGATTTATTACAAGATAAAAAAAATCTGCAGCTTTAAAAAAAAAAAAAAAAATTCCCACAGATGTGAACGTGAAACTAAATGTTTGAGCCCACTGTTGTTTGTTCTTTTAAGAACTGCCCGTGGGTTCAGGTCAGCTTCAGCTCAAGTCACATCAGAAACAGCAACATGGCAATTTTATACCTGCCACGAAACAGGAAGTGGTTATTTTTCAGTCTTAGAACACTGGTAGAACCACGGAGCTTAACACAGCGGATTAAAATTTCAAAACTGAAACGGCCATCCAGCCAGATTTATGGTTTTCCTTAAAATCCTGTCCACTCTGCATGTTAGAGACACAGGAAGTTGCTTCAAGAGGGAGAGACATCAACCTTTGATGAGTCAGCGCCGCCTCAGTCTGTATGAACTGTAAAATAACTCCTGATGAACCCCTCTAGGGGAAACCCTTGGATTTGACAGAATTTTCTGAAATTTAAATCAGTCCTCTACAGTGTTAATTTCATCGACTAAAACCATGACTAAAAATGTTCGTCTACAGCCTTTTTTCCATGATAAAAACTAGACTAAAACTAACGAAAATAGATCTGTGATGACTGAAACTTGACTAAAAAGTAATTTAGTTTTCGTCTGACATTAAAAATCCGAGATATCTCTCCTCTGTGGGTAAATCTGTCTAAAACAACACATCTGTATCTATTCTGCCTCTCAGCTGTAGAAAGCAGGGACCCCAGGTTAGACAGAGAGCACACTACCATGATTTGGTACCAGATTTAGGCAAGAGAATAAATGCTTGGACTAAAAGACTAAAATGTGAGGACTTTGATGGACTAAAACTGGACTAAAATGTTTTGAGTTTTCGTCGACTAAAACTAAAAAGGATAGAAACGACTAAAATGTGCCTTAAACTGAAATGCTTTTTATTTAAAGACTAAAACTAAAACATTTAAAATAGCTGCCAGTATTAACACTGATCCTCTCCTTTTGTGTTAAGATTCAAGGCTCCACCAATGTTTAAAGACTTTGGGGAAAACTACTTCCTGTTTCATGGCGAAAAAAAAATCATATCCATTATGTGCTGATGAAGTCTCATTAGAGTTGAACTCGTAGACATCCCTGTTTAATGAAGGTTTTTATTATGTCAGAGTGCCCCCCCACCCCCATTGGTGGCCTTGCTTCAGATGTCTTAAAAAAGCGGTCTAATCAGACCCAAAGGGGATCATTTACAGATCTAGACCAGCTGCCAATAACAGGATTCTCTGACATTTTTCTCATGTTTGTTTTTTTTTTTTTTTTTTTTAAATATGATTAAGATGGTCACTGCCAAAGTAAAGCAGAACTGCTTTTGTAACCTAGCAACAGAAGCACCAATGAGAAGGCCCTGACATTGATGTGGGCGCTGCCAACAGAAAACACACATAGGACCCAAATCTCTGTTTTGGACCCTCAGAAACCTGATCTTTGGTTGTTTGTGACTCAGTGTGTAAAAGGGGAACACAGACCTGGGATCAGTTTAAACAGCTGACAGTCTCTTTGAGTCCTGGATTTGGTCACAGTGCAAGAGATCAGGAACCAGCATATCCGGTTCAGCCGGGTCGATCCAGTTCAGCCGAGTTGATTCGGTCCAGCAGGATGTTCACAGTCAGACAGGAAGTCCAGGACAGCTGCATGCAGAGTACGAGTCCAAACAGGAAGTGCAGTGGGTACTACGAGGTGTTGAGGAGCGGTCTGGGATAGACCCCCTGGTAGTAGGAGGCCTCCAGAGACTCCATGCTCCTCCCCCCGAGCCCGGGCCCCCCGGCGCCATAGGAGGAGTACTGCAGCGCCTCGTAGGCCTTCAGGTCCAGTTTGTGCTGCTGCTCCGACGATGACATTAAGTTATTGATGGAGAACGGGTGGTTGAACGAGTACTGCGGGTCCCCCTTCAGGTGCAGCGCCGACTCATGAGACATGGCGTGGGGGGGTAGCGACAGGGACGACAGGAGCTGAGAGCTAGACACCTTCAGCTCTGGCGCCACGCCCACGCCTCCTCGCAGGTCCAGTCCCGGAGGAGACGCCTGGCTGGAGGAGGGCAGGGGGGAGGAGTCCAACAGTCCGGCAGGTTTGATGGAGTCACCCGAAGGAGAGTCTCCTCCCCCTCCTCCCACCTGCTCCTTCCTGCCGTCAGATTTGGCAGACATCTTCTTCTCGCACTTGAACCTCTTCTGGCGCCGAAGGTAGCAGCCGTTCTCAAACATGTTCCCAGAGTCCGGGTGCAGGGTCCAGTAGGAACCTTTACCTGGTTTGTCCGGGGAGCGCGACACCTTGACAAAGCAGTCGTTGAAGGACAGCGAGTGGCGGATGGAGTTCTGCCAGCGCTGCTGGTTCTGCCGGTAGTAGGGGAACAGGTCCATGATCCACTGGTAGATCTCGCTCAGGGTCAGCATCTTACTTGGCGCCTGCTGGATCGCCATGGTGATGAGCGAGATGTAGGAGTAAGGTGGTTTGGCGTGAGGGTAGCTCCGTCGAAACGCCTTGTTGTCACGACTGCGGTTTAGTCCACCACCGCCGTACGCCATCCCCGGGCTCATGGTGGGACTCATGCCACCGTAGGGATTCAGGCCCATCGAGGCCTGCTGAGCAGAGCTCATACCGGTGGGGCTCAGAGCTCCGCCCATTGAGGCCACACCTCCTCCAAGACCTGACATAGCTGCCTGAGCTGAGCCGCCCATCCCCCCCACCGGGGCCGGACTCAGGCCAGTCCCACTGTAGGACATGTTGAAGGATCCTGTGGTGGTCCCGCTGCCAGACATGTACCCTGACATGGAGCCCATTCCAAGACCAGAGCCCATCCCGCCACCCGCCATCGGAGAGTACACCTGCAGAGAGACCAGAGACTGTTAGACCACCTCCAGAAAACCAAGTACACCTGAACACTTGAACAAGGTAGACTTCCCATCCTGTACACATCACAGCATACCTGAGGAAATCCAGAACAAGCTAGACAAGAACCTGCTTTAAATGTAGCACCAGCAGAGAGCCTAGAGGTCAAAGGTTAGGTCAAAGCTAAGTCCGCTGGATAAATAAAGGTTTCACTTTCAGATAGACCAGGGACTGCCAAAACTAGGACCAGACCAAGAACCAGTAAGACCAAAGCCAGCTCCTTCACCCACCAGGTGTGATGGGTCAGATCTTTGGCAAGACTTGAAGTAAACACAGAGTCCTGTTATCTCCATGTGCACAGGGTTGTGGTCCATGTTGGGACGTAGTGCATGAACTAAAGACTTTCTTTCCCCTGTAGGTGGCGCTGTGATAATTAATGAACATTTCTATGTAACTGTAGTCAGGTAGGGGCCCTCATCATACATGTGCAGTTAGGGTCAGATTGGAGCATCTACTGCCAACTTGTTAAACACTTCCTGTTTCATGGCAAAACATATATATTTGATTTGAATGATAACACTGATACTAGTTTGATCCCACAGCATAGAGGGCGTTAAAGCGCCAAGCTTTAAGAGAAATAAACAGATTTTCAGTCCTAGCTTTAACCAGAAGATCATGTAGAAATTGTGCAAAATCATTGGCAACATTTCCATTTCCAGCATTTTGTTCTTCATAACTATTTCATATCAGCCTCCTCACACTCACTGATGATTCATTTCATAAATACCACTCCTTAAATAATCCCATGGAACTCTGACCGTGTCCACTGGTTAGAAATCTCTACGTTTAGATCCCATCAATAAAAAATAAAGAAGAATTTAAAACTTTGATCCAGTTATCAGTGCACACAGTCCTGAGGAGATTTCCCCCTATAGTACTTTTTGAAATTAACCAAACGACTAAAATTCATAAAATCAATAACATTTGATGCGGTTTGGCAGAAATCTGGAGTTTTAAAACCAAATCTTTGAAATTAAAATCCACTAATGAATCCCTGAATGATCCTCTAAATCTCCTTATTAATAACTGATCAGAGGATTTCATTCAAGGATTATAACCCAGGACATTCAATTCTGCAGAGAGTAAAACACGAGAACAGCTGATCCAGTCAACCCTGGGATGTAGAGCATGAACTAAAGACTTTCTTTCTCCTGTAGGTGGCGCTGTAGTCATGTAGGGCCCTCATCATCCATGTAAGGTCAGTTTAGAGCAGCGGTTCTCAACTTTGGGGTCGGGACCCCCATGGGGGTCACGAGACACTGAGAGGGGGTCTCCACATGCCCTAAAAAACTAAGAATATTTTTAAATTACACTGTTGCCACTTTACACCAGTTTTGCTAGATTTTAACCAATTTTTATCACTTTTGGTGTTGGTACGGTTTTGGTTACATCTACGGCGGTTGCCTTGATAATTTTGAACAAAAGACGAAGGAAACAGACGATAGTTCAGAGGTAAAATCCGTACGTATGGCAAAAGCCACGAATAAGGGTAGAAGTATGATGTTAAGAAAAGTCGCGTCTCTTCTTCTGTCCACACGTACCGCGCCATGTTGTCTCGGAGTGACTGGTCATGTGACACCGTACGTCACGACTTGTAAATGCGGAAAAAGTGTCCATCACACTTTTGTGATATATTTCTATATCGAAACGTCTGAAAAATCTCTTCATGAAAGCGTAAAAACTTTTTGCGATATTTTCGGGGTTTTTCAAATTCAGGTGTTTCCATAACCAGTTTTTTATTGCGCTATTTCAATTTTGCTCATTTCCAAGTGTAATGGAAACCCAGCTAATGAAAGATAGAGGTCCAAAAACAAGATGAATATTACGAACATGAACAGTACTGTGGGTAAATAAAACTGCTTTATTACTATTCAGCGATTTATATTCAAAATGTGACTATTAATAAACCTCCTGTGGGACGGGGATGGATAGAAACGAAGGTTAAGGTGAGGGTGTGGCTTGATTTTGGAGCATCACTATGACGGCGTTACAACTACTCAGGTATTTCTCCAGCGTTTGATTTTATTTCAGTCTGAACGTTAGCCACGCCTCCTTACTCCTCTTACGCCTGTCTGCCTTCTGTGTTTGGGGTTAGGGTTAGGGTTCATTTTTTGGAACTGAAATGTTTATTTCACTTTCTACTGAAAAAAAAATCATAAAATTTAACATATATTTTGTGGTTATGTTTTGTACAAAAAATAAATAAATAAATAACATATCCAAGTATGACAAATTGTATTTTGCTTAATTTTGTGAAACTAATAAAGATACCTTTATCATATATATATATATATATATATATATATAGATAGATAGATAGATATAGATATATCTATATATATAAATATCTCTCTCTCTCTCTCTATATATATATATATATATAGATAAATAGATAGATAGATAGATAGATAGATATATAGATATATAGATATATGTATATAGTATCTCATTTCATTCATTAGGTGTTTTTGGTAACTGATAATCCACTTGAAGGCATTTTTATAATTTATCAGATTGTATTCAGATGTTTTTATTAATTTATTGATCCTATTGATTAGATACAGGTGTCATAAAAGTGTGTATCACATATGATACAACAGGCTTTAAGGGGTTAAGGGTGCACCGAGAATCATGGAGGCTTACCTCAGAAACTTTAGGAACAAACTATCAGTGAAAGGGGCCCGATGCTCTCCGCCAGGGCCCCGACCATGAATAAGATCATTTCAAGTTTATTTAAAGTGGTCAGAGTCTGATTTTATATTTTAGGTCACTGGTTCACCTACATGTCTGTCCTCAGGACCAACCACCCGTTCATGACAAAATGTCTTTTTAAACAAATCAGATGAGTTTGAATAAAAAAGTAAGAAAATGTAGAAACAAAGCTCATCATTCAAAAACGTGCAGACATGTGACTAGATATGTAGTCATTAATAATTATCATGGAAAAACCAGCGTTAGTATCTTCAGACAGGAGACAAAAGTCAGCGTAACGTTCTCCTGATCACGGCAGAATGGAGTAAAAAAAAACCTGATATTTGTCTGCTCAGGGCTTCCATACATTTAGGACCCACTGGAAGCAGCTGTGACCCAACTGTGGACCCTGGCCCGCAAGTTGAGAACCACTGGTTTAGGCCTTTAATTTTGGATGATTGTTCTCTAATAAACTCTGATATTACTGTCCTCAGATTAAACCCTCAGAACCAACGTTTCATCTTCATCAGACCCAGAAACACGCTCTGATTATTACTGATAGTTTTATTGATCATGCTCTGATTATTACTGATAGTTTTATTGATCATGCTCTGATTATTACTGATAGTTTTATTGATCATGCTCTGATTATTACTGATAGTTTTATTGATCATGCTCTGATTATTACTGATAGTTTTATTGATCATGCTCTGATTATTACTGATAGTTTTATTGATCATGCTCTGATTATTACTGATAGTTTTATTGATCATGCTCTGATTATTACTGATAGTTTTATTGATCATGCTCTGATTATTACTGATAGTTTTATTGATCATGCTCTGATTATTACTGATAGTTTTATTGATCATGCTCTGATTATAACTGATAGTTTTATTGATCATGCTCTAATTATAACTGATATTTTTATTGATCATGCTCTGATTATTACTGATAGTTTTATTGATCACGCTCTGATTATTACTGATATTTTTATTGATCATGCTCTGATTATTACTGATATTTTTATTGATCACGCTCTGATTATAACTGATAGTTTTATTGATCATGCTCTGATTATTACTGATAGTTTTATTGATCATGCTCTGAATATTACTGATATTTTTATTGATCACACTCTGATTATTACTGATATTTTTATTGATCACACTCTGATTATTACTGATATTTTTATTGATCACACTCTGAATATTACTGATATTTTTATTGATCATGCTCTGATTATTACTGATATTTTTATTGATCACACTCTGAATATTACTGATATTTTTATTGATCATGCTCTGATAATTACTGATATTTTTATTGATCACGCTCTGATTATTACTGATATTTTTATTGATCACGCTCTGATTATTACTGATATTTTTATTGATCACGCTCTGATTATTACTGATATTTTTATTGATCATGCTCTGATTATTACTGATATTTTTATTGATCACGCTCTGATTATTACTGATATTTTTATTGATCATGCTCTGATTATTACTGATATTTTTATTGATCACACTCTGAATATTACTGATATTTTTATTGATCATGCTCTGATAATCACTGATATTTTTATTGATCAAATAGATCAATCTTCTGTAATCCGACTCTGTAGAAGAAACCGCTGATAAAAGTATTTCCGGTTTCCTCCTTCGTGAATTTATCGTTGATATAAAATAATCCGGATTTAATTCCTGACTGCCGTTTTTATATCAGATTTATAAACCGGTTTAAAGTCCGTTTTTAACTGTTCAGGCTCGTGCTCTCCGGAAACGTTCAGCCTGATCGATGAAAGTCATCCATACATCTGATCATTTCTCTGACAGACTTTTTTCAGCCTTTCATTTAAATAAATAAACAGATAAATAAATGAAGCCCAGTTCTCGGCTGTGCTCTGATCCGGGAATAATCCGCAGAATTAAAATAATGAGAATAACCAGAGAGTGAACGCTGCCGTGTCTGCAGACTCTGATCATCAGGATGAACTGACGGTTTGATTCTGTGAATATTGATATTAGTATTAATACTAATATTATCAATAATATTAATATTATTGGTATTGATAATATTAATGTTATTGATATTAATAATATTAATAATATTAATATTATTAATATTACAGTTGGTAACTCTCTACATGTGGAGGAAGACGCTGATGAAGGTTTTTGGACGTTTGAGCATGAAGAACACTAAAACGTGAGACTAGGAGACGTCCTCAGTCTTGGTGGTTCAGGTGTTTCGGAGCCGTTTTCTCCTGGTGTGTTTGTGAAAGTCTGACTGAATCTGAAGAAGCAAAATAAGATCAAATAATAAAATTCACAACTTCATGTAAAAATTAACAGATAAACTTCAGTGATCGATGAGAGTTTGATTTTAGAATTCTCTGTTTAAATCTGACTGTAGTTTTCTTTTATGATAGTGACCGATATTTAATCTGATTATTTTAACATCGATGTTTGAGAGCTCGGCAGGTTTTTCTCTTTTTCATTGAAACTAAACAGATAAAATCCTGCTAAAGCAGAAAAATGAGGCCAGTTAACCATCAGACTAACGGCAGATAAAACCCTCTGATTGGTCCGTTGGTGGACGTTTTTCTTCCTTAATCCGATTACATTTCAACGTTTTTAATAATCTGAACATCAGTTTAATTTGACCGAAGATGTTTTCTGGATCTGTACGTCTAAAATTCATTTATCCGGTTTTACACTTTAATAAAAAATGATTGAACTGAACTTTAAAAAGGCTGAACTGCTCTGTACCGGTTACAGCAGTTTTCTTAAAGCACGTCTGATATTTTTATTTTTGAGTCTGACTGTGAGAACAAACCAAACTGAATGAGGGTCCAGATGTCGTCTGTCTCCATGTAAAGCTGATCTTATTTTAGCACTAAAATCTCTGAACTGTTCTCACTCGGCTGAGTTTCCTCGTTTGTGTTAAAGAGGAGAATCATCAGCAGATCCTCGGTTTTACTTTTTCTTTTTATTCTTGTTATTTTAGTTATTTTTAAATCTCACAAACATTTCATTTCTGTTCTTTAAAATCCACAGAGCCTGGTTTTCTCCTTCTTGTCTGAATTTCACACTAAAAAACTAAAAACGACTTCAGTGAAGGAGCGAGAGTCAGGATGAACCTGAGATAAAATAATGTGTGATGGTAAATGAATGTTAGATTTATCTCAGAGCTAAACTCTCGTTTTTACTGTTTTAATGCTCTGAATATTAAAGCGAACATTTCAACTCTGGGAATCTTTTATTTTTAGACTTTAGTTAGAATTCCTTCTGTTTCATAAATAATAAACATATCTTTATATTTCCAGTATCACGCGCATGCTCGCTGTTGTCCAAAAATCAAAAATATGAAGTTGATTTTAAAAAGCCAAACTAAAATAATTTATCCCAGAAATCAAGAATCATTTCAAGAGAATCTAACCTGCAGATATCCGGATATTTACTGACTCTGTTTGTTCACGTGATCAAAAATGTTCTACATCTTTTTAGCAGCTTTTCTGATTTTTCTTTATTTACATTTTTTTTAAATATTGAGTTGAAATTAATTATTTAAGTTCAATTTTAAATGCTGCCACGTTGTTGCCAACATTCCTCAACTTTTCCCGTTTTTTCCGGTAAACTTGAGTCTAATTTTAGAACATATTTAGAGCTAACGGGTCCCGGACCCAGCCCGGGCAGGCCCCGGCTCTGGGCCTCACAGAGGCGGGAAAACGAGCAGAGAGTGACCGACCTCCTCGCTGTAGTATCCGCTCCAGTCCGGAGCCTCGTGTCCTTCCATCTTCACCGCGCCGAGCATGACGGGAGCGCGCGGCCGGATCACGGAGCCTGCACGTGCTGTCCCGGCCCTGAGTCCAGGTGAGCGTTCTTCCCGGTGAGTTTATCCTGGTCCGGGGGAAAGCGTGCCGAGCCGTGCCGGGCCAGGAGGAGCAGAGAGAGGCAGAGAATAGAAGAAGGTGACCTGGACTGATGTGATCCTCCTCCTGCTGCAGGTCCAACCCTCCAGATCCTCCTCCCCCCTCAGTCCTCCTCCCACTCAGGTCTGAGAAAGTACCGATGAAGTTCACGAGTGGGGGAGACCGGGACAGACTGGAACACTTTCAATACAGCTGATCAATCTGATCGGATCTGGATCAGACGGAAGTTTAACGATCCGCAGCCAAACCAGAACCCCTGTAGGCCAAACCAGAACCCCTCAGCCAAACCAGAACCCCTGTCAGCCAAACCAGAACCCGTCAACCAAACCAGAACCTCTGTCAGCCAAACCAGAACCTCTAACCCCTGTCAGCCAAACCAGAACCTCTGTCAGCCAAACCAGAACCTCTGTCAGCCAAACCAGAACCCCTGTCAGCCAAACCAGAACCCCTGTCAGCCAAACCAGAACCCCTGTCAGCCAAACCAGAACCCCTGTCAGCCAAACCAGAACCCGTCAGCCAAACCAGAACCTCTGTCAGCCAAACCAGAACCCCTGTCAGCCAAACCAGAACCCCTCAGCCAAACCAGAACCCCTGTCAGCCAAACCAGAACCCCTGTCAGCCAAACCAGAACCCGTCAGCCAAACCAGAACCTCTGTCAGCCAAACCAGAACCCTTGTAGGCCAAACCAGGGCCCCTGTCAGCCAAACCAGAACCCCTGTCAGCCAAACCAGAACCCGTCAGCCAAACCAGAACCTCTGTCAGCCAAACCAGAACCCTTGTAGGCCAAACCAGGGCCCCTGTCAGCCAAACCAGAACCCCTGTCAGCCAAACCAGAACCTCTGTCAGCCAAACCAGAACCCTTGTAGGCCAAACCAGAACCTCTGTCAGCCAAACCAGAACCCCTGTAGGCCAAACCAGAACCCCTGTCAGCCAAACCAGAACCCCTGTAGGCCAAACCAGAACCCCTCAGCCAAACCAGAACCCCTCAGCCAAACCAGAACCCGTCAGCCAAACCAGAACCCCTATAAGCCAAACCAGAACCCGTCAACCAAACCAGAACCTCTGTCAGCCAAACCAGAACCTCTAACCCCTGTCAGCCAAACCAGAACCTCTGTCAGCCAAACCAGAACCTCTGTCAGCCAAACCAGAACCCCTGTCAGCCAAACCAGAACCCCTGTCAGTCAAACCAGAACCTATTTCAGCCAAACCAGAACCTCTGTCAGCCAAACCAGAACCTCTGTCAGCCAAACCAGAACCTCTGTCAGCCAAACCAGAACCCCTATCAGCCAAACCAGAACCCCTGTCAGTCAAACCAGAACCCCTGTCAGCCAAACCAGAACCCCTCAGCCAAACCAGAACCCCTGTCAGCCAAACCAGAACCCCTGTCAGCCAAACCAGAACCCGTCAGCCAAACCAGAACCTCTGTCAGCCAAACCAGAACCCTTGTAGGCCAAACCAGGGCCCCTGTCAGCCAAACCAGAACCTCTGTCAGCCAAACCAGAGCCCCTGTCAGCCAAACCAGAACCCCTGTCAGCCAAACCAGAGCCCCTGTCAGCCAAACCGGATCCCGTCAGCCAAACCAGAACCCCTATAAGCCAAACCAGAACCCGTCAACCAAACCAGAACCTCTGTCAGCCAAACCAGAACCTCTGTCAGCCAAACCAGAACCTCTGTCAGCCAAACCAGAACCTCTGTCAGCCAAACCAGAACCTATTTCAGCCAAACCAGAACCTCTGTCAGCCAAACCAGAACCTCTGTCAGCCAAACCAGAACCCCTGTCAGCCAAACCAGAAACCGTCAGCCAAACCAGAACCCCTATAAGCCAAACCAGAACCTGTCAACCAAACCAGAACCTCTGTCAGCCAAACCAGAACCCGTCAGCCAAACCAGAACCCCTATAAGCCAAACCAGAACCCGTCAACCAAACCAGAACCTCTGTCAGCCAAACCAGAACCTCTAACCCCTGTCAGCCAAACCAGAACCTCTGTCAGCCAAACCAGAACCTCTGTCAGCCAAACCAGAACCCCTGTCAGCCAAACCAGAACCCCTGTCAGTCAAACCAGAACCTATTTCAGCCAAACCAGAACCTCTGTCAGCCAAACCAGAACCTCTGTCAGCCAAACCAGAACCCCTGTCAGCCAAACCAGAACCCACTTCAGCAAAGGAAGTTAGTTAGTGTTTCCATTTAGCAGTCCAGTCTAATTCAGTCTAGGTGGGGGTCTAAAGTTGGCCACACACTAGACCATTTTAATCCTCAAAGGCCAGATATGGTGACCCTGAAGGTCCTTGAACTCAGTCTTAAATCCTAATGGTCCTGGAAGTCCTGGAGTTCAGCCTTAAACCCTGAAGGCTGTGGACGAGTTGGAGCAAGGGGATCCTTGAAGTCCTGGAGTTCCTGGAGATCCTTAAGCATGGGTTAAAATCCTGGGGGTCCAGGGGTTTTGTGTAAAACCTTGAGGTCGGGGACGGTTTAGTTGTTTCTGGAGGACTAATGCATGTTTGATGAGGACCACTGGACACAACTCTGGGACCCACTTTTGGGTCTCAACCCACCAGTTGAGAACCACTGGTCTAAATGCTTAAGGTCCTGGAGTCCAGGAGCTCTAAACTCATGGGGGTCCTGGAGCTCAGCCTAAATCCTGGAGGTCATGGAGGTGCTGGGGTATGAGAAGGTCTCTGTGATGTCATCGTGGTCATACCGCATGCAGGTGAAACGTTTCCTGTTTATAGTTTCGGGGGAGGGGGGCGTGTCTAGGTCCAGGTTCAGGTTCAGGTCTAGGTGGATGTAAATCGTGGAGCCGTCTCACTAAAAGCTCCTCACTGATAATTACCCTCTTACTGCACGCGCTGACTCACCTGTTACCTGTACATGACCCCGCCTACACAGACAGGAGGACTCTACCAACAGGAAGTGATGTCGTCATTACCTTCTCCTGATAGAACTGAAGTCAGGCAAACGACCTGGAGGAGAAACTTTCAGAAGATTCTAGTCAAACTTTAACCACAGATAGAAACCCAAAAGTGGGTAACTTTCATGATTGATGATCAATAGTTGCAGATAAACATTGACAACATTTCCTCAGAGAGGTTGTCAACATGTTCTCTCACATCCTGAGCTTTGATGTGATCACACCGTGAATTTATAAATCCATGGAGTCAAAAGGTAAAATCATGACCTTCAGTCAGACTTTAGAGGGATTCTTCAACATTTTGGCGGACCCCCCCATTGCCATAATCCCTGTAGTCTTATTAACAGGTTCGTTACCTTCAGTTGTTGGTGCTAGCTATTTTTAGATCGGCGCTGCTGAGTTCGGACCTGCTGTTCCAACTCAATGTAAGCAGACGGTATTCCAACTTTCCCTCATCAAACTCATCAGATACACAATCCAACAACTCCAAAACGCTCTCGAGGACAAGTTGTGACCTGCACATTCACCACGCTATGAAGTAATCATGGAGCATTATGAGACAGAGATGTTTTAAAGCTAAATGCAAAGCTGGAACTACACTCCAGACACGGCTGCTGCACTGTGGCACTCCACCCAGCGGTTCACTCAAGTGATGTGAAGTTTGATGAGGGAATACCGTCGGCTTACATTGAGTTGGAACAGCAGGTCCGAACTCAGCAGCGCCGATCTAAAAATAGCTAGCACCAACAACTGAAGGTAACGAACCTGTTAATAAGACTACAGGATTATGGCAATGGGGGGGGTCCGCCAAAATGTTGAAGAATCCCTTTAACTAAAGGAGAGAGAGTAGATTTATAGACCAGTACTGTGACTTCACTAGAGTAGATTTATAGACCAGTACTTTGACTTCACTAGAGTAGATTTTTAGACCAGTACTGACTTCACTAGAGTAGATTTATAGACCAGTACTTTGACTTCACTAGAGTAGATTTATAGACCAGTACTTTGACTTCACTAGAGTAGATTTATAGACCAGTACTTTGACTTCACTAGAGTAGATTTATAGACCAGTACTTTGACTTCACTAGAGTAGATTTTTAGACCAGTACTGACTTCACTAGAGTAGATTTATAGACCAGTACTTTGACTTCACTAGAGTAGATTTATAGACCAGTACTTTGACTTCACTAGAGTAGATTTATAGACCAGTACTTTGACTTCACTAGAGTAGATTTTTAGACCAGTACTGACTTCACTAGAGTAGATTTTTAGACCAGTACTGACTTCACTAGAGTAGATTTATAGACCAGTACTTTGACTTCACTAGAGTAGATTTATAGACCAGTACTTTGACTTCACTAGAGTAGATTTTTAGACCAGTACTGTGACTTCACTAGAGTAGATTTTTAGACCAGTACTGTGACTTCACTAGAGTAGATTTATAGACCAGTACTTTGACTTCACTAGAGTAGATTTTTAGACCAGTACTGACTTCACTAGAGTAGATTTATAGACCAGTACTTTGACTTCACTAGAGTAGATTTATAGACCAGTACTTTGACTTCACTAGAGTAGATTTTTAGACCAGTACTGACTTCACTAGAGTAGATTTATAGACCAGTACTTTGACTTCACTAGAGTAGATTTATAGACCAGTACTTTGACTTCACTAGAGTAGATTTTTAGACCAGTACTGTGACTTCACTAGAGTAGATTTTTAGACCAGTACTGTGACTTCACTAGAGTAGATTTATAGACCAGTACTTTGACTTCACTAGAGTAGATTTTTAGACCAGTACTGACTTCACTAGAGTAGATTTATAGACCAGTACTTTGACTTCACTAGAGTAGATTTATAGACCAGTACTTTGACTTCACTAGAGTAGATTTTTAGACCAGTACTGTGACTTCACTAGAGTAGATTTATAGACCAGTACTTTGACTTCACTAGAGTAGATTTTTAGACCAGTACTGTGACTTCACTAGAGTAGATTTTTAGACCAGTACTGACTTCACTAGAGTAGATTTATAGACCAGTACTTTGACTTCACTAGAGTAGATTTATAGACCAGTACTTTGACTTCACTAGAGTAGATTTTTAGACCAGTACTGTGACTTCACTAGAGTAGATTTTTAGACCAGTACTGTGACTTCACTAGAGTAGATTTATAGACCAGTACTTTGACTTCACTAGAGTAGATTTATAGACCAGTACTTTGACTTCACTAGAGTAGATTTATAGACCAGTACTTTGACTTCACTAGAGTAGATTTTTAGACCAGTACTGTGACTTCACTAGAGTAGATTTTTAGACCAGTACTGTGACTTCACTAGAGTAGATTTATGGACCAATCTTTGTATACTTTTTCACCTGTGGTTCTTATTTGGAAGTTAATCTGTCAGGTGGTACACCACAACAAATGAATTCTGAAATGTTGCTGACCTACAAACAAGCCTGCTGTCGCC